>NW_021680454.1:394127-495151 GCF_001412515.2 Diachasma alloeum | reverse complement strand
CCCCCCCCCCCTCCAGGAAAGACCGGAAAAATCGATTTCCCATTGTTTCACATATTCTCTCATTTTTTGTTTCACGAAAAAAAAAATTCTGAGCGAGGACTTCCGGTGGGTATGAATGTCGTGTGGTTGTTATTCATGCGGCGGTATGTATTACTAAGTAGCTTATCCCTGTCACAGCGAGGACACCACAGTGTCATTCCCCTCTCAGGGGACACAATGGGGCCCAATAGTTGGGCAAATCCGATTTTCGAAATGATCGCGTTAAATGCGCCCCGGGATTTTTGTATACCCCCGGGGGGAGAATAACATGTTACAGTTGAGGGGTCGTGTGCTGCACTCAGCGGTCTGTGTTTACGGATTTAATGTTGTGGGGTTTGGAGGGCCGCCTGGGGCGAGCGAGATGACGAAAATTTTTTGTGGGAATTTTGAATGAATTGGGACGAGTTTCGCAGTGTTTTTAGTGCGTAATTTGATTTTAGGGGGCGGGGGAAGAAGTTCACTCTGAGATTTCGATGTTTTTTTAGGGGCTTAGGCGGAGAATGCAAAGGGTCTTGAGTTGAGGATAGCCAAGGATTTTTTTAATAATTTTCGTTTGAAAAAAATTTAGGGGAAATGTATGAGGGAAAGAAAACAAAATTAACTGTAATCAATTTGTTGAATGTTTAAAAAAGTAATAATAATAATAGATTTCGTGAGAAAAATTTGAAAGAAAAATGAAATCAGAAAATTTAATAATTGATTCCAAATTTTTCAACAACAGGAAGACAACAACTCCTCAACAAATAATAAAAAATTCCCATCAATTTTAACGGAATAATTGCCCTGAAATTTGCAGTTTTAATCAAATCTGCTATAAATAATAATTTCATTTCCCATGAATTTATCAAATGATGATAAAAAAATGAGAAGAATCACGAAAAAAAATCATGTAATGGATTTTCACATAAACACACATGAGCATCGGCATTGGGGACAAATCCGCTCGATCCATGTCACCGGTTTTACGCTCCGACGGACTCGCCTGGGCCTCTTTCGCACACAAGGTCGATCCCGAAGAATGGCAACTGTTCGCCTGGATTGGCCTCACTTCTCTCTCACTTTTTTTCCCCATTTTTGCGGACTACATAACGTACCATCCATTCTCCTCACCGAGCATCGATATATGGATACGAAGGAGAGTTGAGTGGCTCTTTGAGCGCCAAAATGAGCATCCCGTGTGGTGTATAGAGCGGTGAAAAGGAACATTCCGGGGGAAAAATTGTACATAAACACACGCGGTGAGTTCGAAGGCCGGTGAGCCAGAGCCGCTTCAAGAGAGGAGGCCGAGGACACGCGGTATTGTTCCCGTCGACGATTGTGATGCTCACCTGACGTTTTACCTCGTATCTTTATGCTCGTGGGAAGCTATCTATGAACATCCTCTTGTCCGTGGAAAAATGGTGAAAAACTTCGTGGAGATTAGACGGGGAGAATGAAAAACCGATTGACAGTTTTCAATTCATTCGTTTCATTCAATATTTCTGCAACGATTCGAGGATAAATCGCGTGAAGAAATTTTTTTTCAATGTTTTCTACAGAATATTATTTTTTTCAAAAATTTGTTGTTTATAAATAAATAATTAACATTGTTTAAACTTCTGAAACTTCATTTTTTTAGACGTTAGATCGATTTCTGGGAAAATTCTGAATATGAATAAATTTTTTGCGATTCCGAACAAATGAATTTTATGGTGGAAAGTTTATTGTTTATAAATTATTTATAGAAATTCTCGTAATGTTCAAAAATTGCAATTTTTAATTATTTCATCAATCTGCCTCCAAAAGCAATTTTTTAAAATTTTTTCTGATTTTTTAAATGTTTTCTAACGGTTCAATATCAAAATGCAAATTGAAAACTGCAAAATTTAAATAATAAAATCATCAACTGAACTTCACTGGAGAATAAATCGCCATAGTACTCGGATATAATTAATCCATTGTCAATAGTATTTTTAATTTTCAGAATGGAATTATTCATTCACTTCTTCATTTGAAAATCATTTTTTTTAATGAATTTTATTGAAGAAGTGTTGCCATTTGGTTCTCATTCTGCATCAAATAAATATTTTTCCAACGAGTCAATTTATTTTTCTGAAGGAAAATCTGCACTTCAGGGCAATTTTCAAAAACATTTTATTATTAATTTTAATTTATTAATTTTATTTATTCAAAATTGTGTCATTACTACGGATGAAATACCCGTTTAGTTCTCCTCATTGAATTCTTGAGTCACTCCTCACCCCTCGAAATTTTTTTTTCAAAAACCTAAAAAAAAAGGAAAATCCCATCGAAAAGGAGAAAAATCTTTGCCATTCTCCGCAGATAAAATCACACCCAAACGCAATTAATCCAATAATCCCTGAATTATGTGATGTTTTGAAGGCTGAGTCAACGCTTAAGATTAACCCAGGCAGAGTCAACCGCTGACAGGCAAGAATTCAACTACACACACGCTGACAATGGTCATCTCTCTCTCTCTCTCTCTCTAAGTCCTCAATTTAACGTCATACTTTGGAGACACCCCGTACCTACCCAGATGTTTAAAAGAGCCAAAGCAACTACTCAGTGCAGTTGATGTGAGCCGCGTATCACGAGAAGGAAGTTCAATTTAACCCAATAAAGGACAATCAGAGGCCGACGGCGGACCAAGAGACCGAGTACCTCTGGGTTTTGCTGAATGAAGGCCCTGGCCGGGTTTGTCTCTCTCTCGTTTCCAATAATATCGAATTCTCTGGGTTTTATTCTCCTCGAATCACTTTGATGATCTGGTGTGCAATGTTTTTCCGGGGCAAAATTAGGGGGATTTTTTCCGACGCTGAAACAACTTCATGAATTAATTAATTATTTAAATTCATGAATGAAGTCAAATTCTGTTGAAAATGACTCATTTCTTAAATTTTTTTTAACGAAAAGTGTCTCCTCGACTTGAATCAAGCATTTTTTGCCGCATTTGTCTAATCTCACGTCAAATGGGCGCGAGATCGTGCCGTGAGACTAGTCCAATAGCATCAACGGCGCAAAATTCTCGGGGTAAAACTCTCGATGCGATATCACATGAGAATTAATGAAAGAAAAAATTGCAAAAAATTTCCAGACGGAAAATGCTGGATACTTAAGTACTTTTGGGGAAATTTTGAAGACATTTTTCAGGGGCTGAAACAACTTCATGAATTAAATTCATGAATCAAGTCAAATCCGTGCGCAAATTGACTCATTTCAAGTACAAAAACCAACGAATGCTTAAGTATCCCTGATAAACTGGAAATAGCCACTGATAACAATAAATTATGCGGAATGAATGCTGCGGCGATGTCACCGATGTATCAAACACCCAGTGCCTCAACTTAAAGCTCATTCTCCTTCGTTGACTATTCATTGACAAGACTCGACATGACGCTACGTGACGGTGGACCAGAAATCCGGAGCTGTTCCCATGTTCCACTTACGTCTCGACAGCAACAATCGTTCCTCGTCGTGTCTCCCTCTCCATCACTTCATCCTCCCTTTAACAATTGCCTTTTTATCTATAAATTACACGGAATAACCCCAATTCAATGATTTTGAAAAAAAACAAACTCCCAATTCGCAAAAAAAATCAAACATTTAGCCTAGTTTTTCTTCATTTCTGCATTTGATAATTTCCGTCAAATCCTGTTTAAACTCTCTAAATATTTTTTTTTATAATAAAAAACATCGATTAAGTGACTTTAACTCATATTTTGAAAAATTCATAGATGAATGGGCGAAAGAATCGCCGATTCCCACCGAAGATTAACCTCATTTTACTCTCGTCACTGGAGCCGAAGTAGCGCCTCCTAGTGAGACGCCCACGAACTCTCAGAGTTGTGACGTCACGATGACAAGAAAATAAAAACCCCGACCCCTCCCTGAGCGTTAAAAAAATAGAGAAAACGAGTAAAAAATAATCGAACACATCCTCATTCCCAGGTGCCTCTCGCAGCGAGTATTCCCAACCCTTCCCGATTCTCCCGACTCATCGATCACGTTCCGCGGGCGTTTCGACACCTGCCAAGCGCGCGCAAGGTAGAGTCAACGGTGGTATAACCCTTGTGTCGGATCTCTCCGGAACCTCAGTCCGCCTAGTACTTCAATCGTTTCGTTGCCATCCCGCTCACAACATGTTTATATATCCACTCATGTTGTAATGGCTCGTCAAACAGTCATGCGTCAATCCCTCAGCGTGAGCCATGAGAAAAAGCCCGGGGCGAAAAGCTTCATTTTCTCCAACTCGCCAGTCTGTGCGGTGTTAACTTACTCATGAGGTTTTTAATGGATATATCATTGTACAGCGGAGTATTGCGGGAATTGTTTTTGCATGCAATGGAGCAGAACTTGTAACGTTCGATTCGTCTATTCATTAAGAGAATCGACATATGGTGACTGTAATAAACAATATCCGGGACTGATATATGCAGCAATTAAATGGATGGAAACGTTGAATATTAAATCTTGGTGATTAATTTGAAACGGCTGTCGATGGTTTGCATTTCAAAACTGTCGGACAAATAGTATTAATCATAATTGAAATAAATAATGACAGAGGAACAATTTTTTTTTTATTTATCGTATTCAAATCAGTCGGTTTATTTTGATGAAAAAAGTTACAAATATGTAAATATATATATGATATATACCATGTTTACATCATCTTTTTTCGAGTACTTAATCAATTATTTTGGTTGTGATACAAAATTTCGAATTTCCTCTATTAAAAAATTATTTTAGTTTATGAATAAATAATTAAATAGATAAACAATTGAATACATATATATTTATTACAAAATTTTTAAACAGATAAATATATATTATTTTGATATTCTCATCTTATCATTAACGAAAAACCTACTCATGGATTTGTTATGAACAATAAATTTATATACACATTGAACAAATTGCGAATTTTCGTCAGATGACGAAAAAAAACTTTCACATTCCCAATCGAAGCCCTCGAATTAACAAATAAAATAGCGAGGTGCGAGGAACAAGGACGCAAAAATTAATGACACTGCATCCGGGAGTCGTCACCAGGGCCTAGGCCACTTCACAAAGAAAAGAAGAATCCGCAAAAAGCAAAAAGTCCACCTTCCCAACGTGTTCACAGCTGGACCCGCATGGCTACTGCCGTTCCCCCAACCCCATACCCCCACATTAATAATCCAAAGTTCCCCGGCAGTAGCATTGGCCACCTCCGTCCGAAAATAAAACTAATTACCCCGACTTTTAATTTAATATTCAGCTGATACCAAACTTTGACCCGTCCGTTACATTACACAAATCCCATTATACTGAATAATTAAAGTGTGACGTGATTAAAGGCGGCATAACAGCGGGACGTTCATTGATGGATTGAGCATCACAACAATATGACCAGTGGCCCCCCCTCATCCGTCACTGATGCGCAAATCGAAGGCTCCTTTCATCGGCCAGCCACCATGAATGAATGGGAACGAGATTTGGAAATAAGAGAATTAAAATCAACGGGAACGGATGGGGAAAAAAAACGACGATATTTTGTTCCGAGGAAAAAAAAGAGGTGGAAGCGCAGAGGTGCGAAGATACACGAGTTGGAGAGGCTCCCGGGCTGCCAACCTAATAAAGCAATTTGTCACGCTTGTCGTCCGAATGCCAGCCATACATTAACACACAATCTCGCGTCCAGCGGAGAGTCGCGCCGAGTTGAGGCCGAGAGAGCCCATTCATCCCCCTCTTTTCGGACGGCTCTTTCTGTTTCACGTCTTGATTTCTCCGGTTGGAGGTACTGCACCTCGGGAAAATAGCGAAAGGGGATTTCCGGTTTTAGATGGCCAGCGCTGTTGCCGGACTGCGGCGGGTGGGGGTCAGGCACCCGGGGAAGCGCTTTTGAAGCGGGTGAATGTGTTTATTTGACATTTTAATGCTCATTTCAACAATACTTTTGTGCGAAATTAATTCATGCGGTTATTTCAGTGAGAAAATTTGAACTATTCCAAGAAATTTTTCATTGCAACCAAATTTATTTCATACAGATGAAAGATTATCCCAATTTTTTAATGTTTAAAAAACGTTTCCATTATTTGAAAATCCAAGAACACATTAATATGATTTTCGTAGAATAATTTCAGTAATTTCCGTACAATAATTTAACTGAAATTAACTGTTTCAATTTTTTTCATCAAGTTATGTATTTTCAATGCGAAAACCCCTTTAATCCCTTGAAATTCAAATGGAACTGTCAAACATTATCAAAGAAAAAGTATAAATTAAAAAAAAATTCAAATCTCCAATATTCAATTCCCAATGAATTTTCTTCACTAAACTTCATCATCATATTAATAAATTAACCCATTATTTTCCAATTCGGCCCACATCATGGACACGTCTCTTAGAAATATAATCTTTAATGCCAATTTCACAGAAACGAAAGCTCCACACAAATTTATATATCATAAATGCATAAATTAATAATAATAATAATAATAATAATAATATATTAATCAAGTACACCATTGACTCACTAAAAAAAAAACAAAAAAATTCTGCATTTGTCACGCAAATCGGTTCAATCTATTACTTTCCATCGTCTTCATTCAAAAAATTAAGAACGACCTCTTTCATTCTGTCCGCACTCCCTTCAACGATGAACTCAATATAAAATTCCATACCCCCCTCGACATTATTACCCCTTGTTTCCTTCTGTGCATGGTTGAATTAACACACCTTTGGAGCCCCCCACATGTGCCCCTCAACGAAAAGAGAAAAGAAGTTGAGCTGAAAGAAAAAAAAATCGAGCAATGAAAGGGATTTTTTCTATGAAAGACTCGCAACACTTTACCCAAGACTCCTTTTATTTCTCAATATTATATACTTTCTTTCTTCTCTCGTTTGTCTCGTTTTGTTGCTTTTCTTGTGGAGCTTAAGAGGCTTTGCGGATTTATTATGACTTTTTGCGTTCACAACGATCGATCTCAAGAGGCGGGGGCTGGCGGGAGGGTCCGGGGGGCGAGGGGAACTCGACAAAGAAATAAAGAAAAGCCTTCCTCTGTGTGAGGACGCCGGCACGGGATGCCACGGGGTTTTCGTTCTTGCGCTACTGGCAAACCGTGCAAGCGGCACTCGTCCACACACGGTAAGAAGAGATGAAGGAGTGAGAGCGCCGCTGATGCCCGCAGAAGACGCGAGCGTCAGTGATTGATGGATCCGCGGTGAGCACCGATGTGGTCTCTGCACACGGCCAATCCAGATGGGATGCCACGTATTCTGTGTTTCACATTTGTCTTTTCATATTTTTAGTTGCAATTTGTTAAATTAATTCGGGGGAAAAAATGGGGAAAGCGGCTGGATTAATTTGAGATGGGAGGCTGGGGAGGTTGGAGAGTCATAATTATGTAATGCTTTGGTGGAGAGGAAAATGAAATTGCAAATTTTGTCGCGAATGGAAAAATTGAATTGAATTCAGTAGCGAAGGGGTAGAGCGGTTCAAGTCGACTTATCTCTCAGTTGAGTTTTTCACGAATATTTCCGAATCTAAGGGGGATAGCGAAATTTTAGTAATTACATTTGTTGTAGCGCTCAATCGACTCTACAAAAAAGGTCTTAACAAAAATTTGGCTATCTCCCTTAGATTCCGAGATATGCATTGAAAACTGGTCGATAGTCAAAATTGACTTGTACCGTTTTACCTCTTCGCTACTGAATTGAATTTTTTTTCAAATGTGAATATTATTAAGCCTTATCCACCGACATTAATTGAAATTTAATCGACATATTATATTTTTTAATTTGTTCTAAAATGGGTTGTCCCATCATATGTAAAAAAATTTTCTGAATTCTTTGAATAATTCATTTTGTAATCGTCGACTTGATTTTTAGAATAATTGTCAAAAATTTAGTATTTTATAAAATTACAATTCCGAGGATAACATTGATTCAATAATCATTAAACAGACCTATCTTCTTCACTTTCGTTAAATATATTAAACTAAATTAAAAATTTAGGAGAAGAAATTTCATTAAATTCNGCTCAATCGACTCTACAAAAAAGGTTTTAACAAAAATTTGGCTATCTCCCTTAGATTCCGAGATATGCATTGAAAACTGGTCGATAGTCAAAATTGACTTGTACCGTTTTACCTCTTCGCTACTGAATTGAATTTTTTTTCAAATGTGAATATTATTAAGCCTTATCCACCGACATTAATTGAAATTTAATCGACATATTATATTTTTTAATTTGTTCTAAAATGGGTTGTCCCATCATATGTAAAAAAATTTTCTGAATTCTTTGAATAATTCATTTTGTAATCGTCGACTTGATTTTTAGAATAATTGTCAAAAATTTAGTATTTTATAAAATTACAATTCCGAGGATAACATTGATTCAATAATCATTAAACAGACCTATCTTCTTCACTTTCGTAAAATATATTAAACTAAATTAAAAATTTAGGAGAAGAAATTTCATTAAATTCAATGAAATGACATGAAAGCATGACTTAAATATATTATAGAAGCATTGAATTTAACAATGTGAAAGCAATTTCCCACTTGTTTCAGAAAAATTGAAAAACTACCCCATTAATTTTCACAAAAATATTTTAAAAACATAAAGAACATAATAATAACTAAAAAATGAAATAAATAATTCAAGTCAATCATTTTTATGATGTTGAGGTGATTTCTATTTTTCTGCGTGCGATATTGATTAAGTTCAAGGACGCCTCTGATGATATAGATCAAACATTTGATGCATCAGTGGTCAGACATGGAATTAAACCCCATGTATTGGCGATTTGACCTCGACTGACCCTCGTGTGTACACCGAGAGCCATTGCGTGCCCGTTGATTCAATTAACTCCACAACGACGCGATACACATGTCTCCATGTGCCTCTTCCTTAATTTTTACTTCGAATGCACGTCACAAAACTGAGACATGAATTCTTTTACCTAGTTCAACCGACTTCCTCATCTGTGGAATGGCCGTGTGGGAGGTCCCAGTCACACCGAAAGTAATCAACGGCATTTTCAGGGGAACAATAGGACAAACGAATGCTTTTGGACTCATTCTTAATGCGAAATTTGTTAAAGTTAATTTTTTTATGCCAAAGTCATGGCATTCACAAAGTTATTTACTTTAACTCAGGATTAATAAAAAAAATGCTGTTGTTTATTATAATTAAATAAATAAATAAATAAATGAATAAATGAATGAATAAACAAGTAAATAAATGAATGAATGAATGAATGAATGAATGAATGATTAAATTAATTAATGAATTAATTCCTCTTCTACTTTAACAAAAATATTTCTCACAATAAAAATCATGAGATGAAGGGCGAGATGGGATTGAGCCCATTGAATTGACGCATCTGTCAACCGGTCACCGGGTGACCTCCGCTCATATCGTTCGTAATAAATAAAAGTTGATGCAATAAATGAGTTTAGTTAATTTGTTTTGTCGTATCGCCTCGTCACTGGCCCTCCTGTTTTTTTCTCCGTGATACGGAGGAGGGAAAAACGTGGAGAGTATCGCGTGACTACGTTCTTGGTCGTTCCTTTTTCTCAACGAAGAGTCACTCGCGTCTAATTCCTCGCTTCCGGCCACGGGGCATATTCGGCCGTCCGGAGTACTGACATTCACGGGGGAATGGAGTGAAAGATCTTGGGGTGTCGGGGAGGGGGAGTCAATTGAAAGGTTGAGAGGGCACTTTTGTCTTTGCAAAATGGAAAATATTCAATGTTCAACAATTTTTTTATCTCAATTTTCAATTTTTTAATTATGGGATTTTTTTGGGATGAGTTTGGGGAAAAATGAGAGTTCTCGATGGATTTTAATGCAATTTTTCATGTCAATTGCTAATTTTCTGCTGAAATAATGCGAAACATTTCAGAAAAATTTTTTTTTCTTTCATTGCGATTGAATTTTCTACTTCAACTGTTGATTTTTCAAACGACGAGGAATTTTTTCATACAAAAATATGAGAAAATAGGGGAAAGTTTTCAACGATACTTAACATAATTTTATTGGTAAAATTGCTGGGTACGAGGTAGGAAAAAATTATTATTTTAAAGCATCGGCGCGCGACAGGAAAGTAATGCAAATTATTGCTCGCTACATTGTACTCAATTCGTATTTTATTCAATCGTTGGAAACCGATTCTCTGAGGATACACATGGGAGTTGTTTCAAACCTACCGATGGAAATCAATCCAACGCTGGAACTCGGGAGAGGGGGCGTAGGAGAGAGCCCAACCCTCTGCGTAAACTTTAAAATGTGTAATAACATTTTACGTACACACACCAAGTTTTCACTCAGTTTTTTCCACTTTAAAACTTTTTATTCTGCGCAATGAGATGAAGGGATGCATTCTATAATTATGGGAGGGAAATTTTATGGGGCTCCTCATGAATAAAATTTTCCACAGTTTCTGTTGTGAGAAAAACGCATCTGGGATACTGCGTGAACCTATTTTTGAATACAGAAAAATTTGAAGAGTTTAAATTTTTTTTCGGTCTTCTAATGGTCATGGGGATTTTTTTTTTATTCTTTTGATTTTTTTTTTACCCTTTTGTGTATTATTTTTGTTATTAACTTGCAATTTTTTTTATTATTTACGGGTGTTTGTTTTTTAAGTTTGGTTTAGTCGTGGAAAATTCTTGTTTTGACTTTCAGCAAATTCTGGAAATTCTCGGAGTCGCGTGGGCCCACGGAGATTGCTCGTTAGACCAGCGGTATGCGATAATGGTGTATGAGTTGTTTCACGCCCCACGACATGTTTGGACACGTTATCCCGTAATACTCGTCATTCCTTACTTCGAGTACTTTGGGGGATTACAAGTCAAAGTGACACACGTGAATGTTAACACAAACGAATTCAACAAAAAAAAATTATACACAATTATCAGCAGTCTTCGAAATAAATAAATATCTCCTTAATTAACTCGAGAATTAATTTAATGAAAAATGAAAAAAATATGAACAATAATACAGTGAATCGCATTCATAAATGAGAATATAATGGGGAGAATTATTGTGACATGATGTTTACACTGCAGCATAAAAATTTCAGAATAAATAATAAAATAAAATTGATATAATAATAAAATAAAACTAAATTAAATAATAAAATTTTAAAAAATTGAGAAAACAAAATGGCTCAATTGTTTATTACGAATTGGAATTGATCAACGAGTTGAAACAACTTCGCTAAACTCCCTCATCTTGTGGAGAACGAAAAAATACAGAATAAAATTGAAACGTGCGAAAAATACGAAATCACGTTCCCATCGCGGTTGCTCAAGTGACTCCAATTGACTCTCATTTGTACCACGAAAATTCACATTAGGTACTCATTCAATTAATTCAGGAGAAGTGAGGCAGTACGAATAGTGCAACTCTCGTTACACCGATTCTTGATGTTGAGAGGTGGAGGGGTCGAGCCACCCTCGTAACGTATTTAGGGGTGAAGGGTGAGAGCCACGCGGGATCAGGGCATTCGAGTCTAATCGCATGTGTGACATAACCCTCGATGTATAAAACTCAATATTTTATTTTTCCAGTCAAAATATTTTTCATGTTCATTAATCACCATTCGTCCTGCTTAAAAAAACAATAAAATTTTTATTTTTATTTCGTATTGCTCCACTAATTATGCAATTACTCAAAATTAAAATGTAAATATAAATTAGAATAAATAATGAATATAAATACTTATGTAAAAACGACAATATTTAATTAAAAAATATAAAGAGTATAAAGAATAATACAATATAGATAAAAAATGAGAATATAATTAAGTTAAATTAAATTGAAATTGTTATTAATTATTATTTAATTTATATTTTTAATAGTAAATAAAATAAAATTATAAAAATTGAAAAAATCAATTAAATTATTATTATTTATTATTATTATCATTATTATGTATTAAATGATGAAAAAAAAATTATTTATATTTTTAATAATATAAAAATATAAAAAGTAAAAAAATTTGAGCAAAATAAATAAAAAATAAAATAAATGTGAAAAATGTTAACATTCTCAACGTTATCACAACTTAATCTCAATGAACATAAGAAATGTCAGACCCCTGAGGAGAATAACCGAGTTCCACAAAGCTAATACTCATCTCAATAGACCCAGTGAGACACAGCATCACTCTCGTGGGGGTATTTCGTTTGATTGGTCCATTGATGTAGACACGTGCAGGACACACACAGGGAATCCGGCATCATCCCCCATTCCAAATGCCAAGCCAAGTGAGAACGTTAGTCCGGCCCTCTGGCTGTGCATCTCGTTACGAACTCATTCAGGAGGCGCCCAGCTATGGTACACAGGATTCGCGCGTTCACAAAATCAAGTGGAATTGTTGGTGTCTCGTTGGCGCACAGGGCGCACGAGGTACACTGCCGTCAGAATTTGATGGGAGTCGCATGAGAGGTGAAACATACAAACTGGCGTTGACGATTATCGGGTCGGTTTTCGGGAGTATTGAATTAGGGTCTTGAGGATTATTATCAGGGGGAGGGGAGTTCAATTGATGATTTAGCGGTGAAGGCCTTTTTCAGGGTAATTTTAATGGATAAATGGGTTTTGTAATTTTATCTAGAGAACTGGTTTATTTGAATTAAGGATATACACGCAATAAACATTACGTATTTAATCGTGAATTTTTAGTCATGAAAATTACATTTTGCGCAGAATTATTATTTTTAAGCATCTGATGTTCATAAATAAATAATTGAAATTGTTTAAACATCTGGAAGCCATATTTTTTATTGTTTGTAAATTAGTTATAGGAATTATTCATAATAATTTCCAAAAATTGCTATTTTTTAATAATTTCCCCAATCTTGCGCCAAAATTAAACTTTATAATTTTCTTTCAGATTAAAAAAATGTTTTCTACCGGCTCAATATCGAAATTGAATATCAGAATTGAAAACTTTAAATAATAAAATCATAAAATCTCAAGTGAAAGCTACAAAAACATTTAACTGTAGAAAAAATAGCCGAAGTACTCGGACATCCTTAAACTTTATGTTGATCAACTGATTTCGAATTAATTAATAATTTATTTGACATGGTTAAAACATTTTCACTAAAATAAATACATGAGTTTGCCAATCTCCAAGGAAAACACCTCAAAATCATCAGAAAAATTTAAAATAAAAGGATTTCTTACTCATTAATAACAATTCAGACTAACATGACAGTTTCAGGGAAATTTCATTCTCTTCCGGCATCACAACTCCTCTCTCCGCCTTGAATAATTTTTTTTCCGGAGAAAGGATTAATTGACTCATCGGATTACTCGAGTATTCCCACATTGACGCGTACATGTGCATTTACGGTACGAAGTCGATCAGTCCAGGTTCATTGGAGCGAGCCATGTGGGCCAACAATGCCCACTTCGGCAGCAACCGCGACGCACTTCACTGTTACGCCCCATTATATTCCGTCCACGTTTCCATGTGGCTCTGGATAGGCTTCTCTAGGGTTTCAGTTGCAACACACACTGGGCCCTTCTCCCTCTCTCTCTCCCTCTCTCTCTCTCACTCTCACTCTCTCCCGCTCATTCAGTCACTCGTGAATCAACGACGTCGCACCAGTACTCATGTGGCATCATGTAGGCACTCTTTCCCCCCGGCTCCCCCTGCCCTTCAACATCGTACCCACTGTAACACGCAAAGGGTACTTGACAGCGAAAAAAATGCGCTCCAGTAGGTACAAAACTTTTTTGAAGGACACTCCACGAAATTTCATTCGAGACGCGGCAGCGAGGTATGTTATTATCCGGCCTCTCAGAGTCAATTTTTTTACGTTTCGGGGAATTTCGGGGGCTTTTTTGGCAGAAGTGACACTATTTCGTGTTTATGTTCATTTTTATGGTGAGTTTGAATTTATTTTTAGGGAGAGCAGGTGTTCCTGTCGACATCGGGACGAATAAATTGTTCAATTATACGGATATTGCGGGGTTACAAATTTTTAACTGAAATTACTGACACATTTCAAGGAATTACAGAATTGAAGATGTCAAATTTTATGGAAAATCAATGGAGACTGTTAATTTTCATCCAATTATTTTATTATTTTTCAAATTTTAAAATATTATGAATATATAATAATAATAATAATAATAATAGTAATAACAATAATAATATATAATATAATATAATTCGTAAAACATATTAATATTATTATAAATAATAATATTGATATATAATATTATTATTTATAATATATAATATAAATATATATGGCATATAATCCACGATAAGAAGACATCATAAAATCGTTTAAGAATTGGCGCAAAAAATTCCGATACCGAACTCATCCTCCGTTATTCCTCAAGACATCCTCATCCCCATAAAAAACCTCCAATATTTCCCAACGCCCAAGGTCCCCATGAATCCCCCGTAATCGAAGGAACGAAAACGAAAGGGAAACGAACATTCGTCAGTGACAAACCCCACACGATCTCACTGCACAACGGGAGGGTGAAACAATAAGCGACGAAACGACAATGAGGATTTAAGTGGCGACCTCAATGATATCAACTGCACGATGGAATAGAATTCAATTGAATTGAAGAAACGCGACGAGGGGGAAGGAGAAAGAGAGAGAGAGAGAGAGGGAGAGGGAGAGAGAGAGAGAACTGCCTCATGCTACTCTACAATATTTCTCGGGTCACTTGAGTAGCTGTGGGTTCTTTTTCTTTGAGTTACATTCGTACAATTGTTGACCCCACCACGAAAAGTTGAAATAAATAAATCACGGAGAATGGGGATTAAACGGCTGTTTGTGCTCCGTCATTAAATGTTTTTTTCATCCAATAAAATTTTTTATTGAATTAATTGTCCTCCATTTGATAAACTGATTACCACTTTGCGGCCAATTACCGTTGACTCGGGGGTGGGGAGGCTTTTGTTTTATTTCAATTTTTAATGCCAAATTGACAGGCACATTCAACTGCGGATACATTAATTACGTAATTTATAGAAGGCCTGGTTGGAACACAGTGTAACTACAAATGGGGATAGCATGCTGATAATTTTCGTGTCGATCGCGTACTGATTACAATTTTTATTACGTATCGTTACACGTACACTTTGTCACATTCCACGGAACGCTCATTGTTGCGCCGTGATGCGCACGATGGTATAATAACGAGTAACGTGTGGATGAGGCAGGAGCAACGTTTAATTGAGAGCTAAGTAATTTTTTTAATGCATATATTAGGGCTCGGGGAGGCATTTGGATTGTTTAATAAGGTTTTTTCACTATCGTTTTGTCGGGAGGGGGTAATTATTGGCGCATTTTGAGCTATCGGGGCACCATCGCTTCGTCAATCAAGATTCGTTTTTAAGAATTGGAGAATTGAAGATGAATTCGTTAATGAAAATGCGACTTCAGTGCGAGGTCTATTGGCTGTTAAATGATATTTACAAGGGATATACTCACATTTTTTAAAAATTTGTATGTCTAAATATATTAGTTGCAAATTTTTAGGCCTAATTATATTTCCAGTTCATATTGGTTAAGGAACTTGGCAATGGATTTGATAACTGTTGGATGTAGAATACACACAATTCTCGTGGAATTGTGAATTGTCAATGACGAAATTTCTTGAAATTCCAGTGAAACTATCACTTGATAAAAATTTTTGAACAGAAAAAAAATTTCATGGAAAAATCTAACGAATTGAGTGGAAAATTCTTTTGGACTTCCATTCAACGTCGATTTTATTGAAGAATTTCTCAGTTTATCGCCTATATAATAATATTAAATAAATATTTTCAAGAATTGAATAAATAATATTTCTATAGAATATTTTCCACTCAACATTTCCATTAAAAAAATGCTCCGGTAAACTAATAAAAAATTGAATAGAAATCCAGTCGAATTTTTCACCCAATTCGCAAGATCGATCCGCGAATTTTTTTCGTACGTGTATCCGCGGAAGTCTTGAAGTGTTATGAATTGTTATGTCCACCTGGCGCCATCTCTCAAGGAACCCCTCAAGCGTCTCGCGGCTTTCTCTGTCTTACATTCAAGCCTCGTCATTCATTATCGAAGTTTGGAAAAAGAATTGAAAATCGATTAATCAGCCGTTGAAAATATCGAGTGGAGAACATCGTAAACTATCATTATATTTTACTGAAAAGAATTATTATTATTTCAAATAATTTATTTCTCAGTTTTATAATTATTACATTTCATTATTATTACTATTATTATTATTCATATTATTACAGGTATATATATACTACTGTATATCGCCATTGTTCTTCGAACGGCAAATAATATTAAATATAATAATAATATAAAAATAATATCAAAATTGGCTGAAGGCCCTCGGGCGATGGCCTATTGTGAGAGATATATTTTTTGTGTATTTTTCTTATAATAAATTTCGTTAAAAATTACAAAAAAAATTAATGAATATTAAAATAATAATATTTTTTTAAAACTTGAAAAAATCGATGGTTTCGAATTAGCCATCGATTACAGCTTCACTTTGCATAAATGTAACTCGAGGTGAAGCTAGTAAGACTCGGGGAAGATAGATACGGTGAGAAGAGGTCATCGGTATGTCGTGAAGAATGTCAACAAGTCCGTCACTGTCGTTGAAAACCTCGGGAGGAGAAATAATAAAAAAGGGACAAAATGGGGGAAAAAAGTAACTGTCGATCCGTACCGCAATGAGAGGACACGGCAGATCTGCTTCTTTGAAAAATATATGAGACCCGAGGGAAAGTGCCAATGGTAACTGTCAGTAAGTACGGAATCGTCCAATCGTCACACGAGTGGACGGTATCGTTCATGGGCACGCACGGTATCTCGTGTTGTTGGGATAAAAACCATCAAACGGACGCCGACAATCCGCCGACTTATTCCTCAGCGTTCGTATTTTTCAAAGGGCTGTCTCATGTGAATCTCGGCCGACTGGGATCATGGTAAACCATGCGAATTCTCGGGGACTTTTGCTTTTATTTTTCACTGGGGAAAAAACTGGGGACAATTAAAATTCAAATTTGATTTTTCAGTTGGAGCTCTTCATTTAGGATTTGAGATACAAAATCGCTTGGGGGCAAGGAGAATATCTACAAATAATTGTTTGCATATTCATCCATTTTGCTTCACAATGAGAGAAAAAATTTTCTCTGTCGAAAATATTTTGTTTTTCTTGTTGCAGGAACGAATATTTTTTCGCAAAAAAAATTGGTCCCTCGAATTATTTAGTTTCTCAAAATTATCATGTTTTGGTGGAAACTTTCTTTTTTGTTCACAAGTAAATTAATTCCGCACGAGGAAAGATCTCTTCAGAAGAACATAATTTTTTCATTTGTATTTGTTGAAGTCATCCGATCATATTAAAACATTATTTAGTCAATTTCATTGGCCTTTCATTTTTATTTATTCATTTATTGATTTTTATGTTATTAAAAACCAATTGAGACAGGAGGCATTGGGTAATTTATTAGTCATAGTTTCTGGAGGATAAGAAAATAATGGGATTTGAAAATCCCTCAAAATTTCAGTGAAACTGTCACAATCCACTATTTTTTTCACAAATAAAGACCATTTCCATCCATAATTCCCCAAAAGAGTTTCTTTTCTCGAAAGTTGTTGGATTTTTAGAGCCGTTTGGTGAGACATGTCCTCCACTTATCGGTCCAAATAACTCGTTGCTTCCACAAACACATCCATTAAACTATGTTCCCACACAAAAAATTATAGACGAGCCCGGAGAGGTGAAAATAATGATATTGTTGACCTGTCTACTCGAGAATCGAATGCAACATTAAACCTGAAAAACCGCAAAGCCCACTCGACTGATGCTTCGAAGTGGTCACAATTTCGTTTGAAGGCTTATGCCTGCCTCACCACCGCTCATTAAGGGAACGCAAAAGGCTGTATGAGAAATGGCAGCGGACATAACGACACGTCTCGAGACCACCTGTCACAGTGTTGGCAGGGTGCACTGGCGTTGGGAATCTCGTGTCTCTGAAAATCGTAGAAATTGATTGTGTTCCGGGAAGAAAGGAACTCATCGAGTTGCGGTGTTTCTCCAATGTCTCAAAGTTGCAGCGCTCAGGGGCATTTTCGATTTCTTCAAATGAATCCATAAAAAATGAATCATTCCCCCGATTTTGCTATCGAAATGACATTTGGCAGGGTCAAGAGAGAAGGGAGAAGGATCTGTGGATCGAGTGCAAGTGTCAAAACTCCTGGGAACAACTGTAACGCAGGCACGACTACGATTCAGACGAAAAATCAACGTGACAGTAGTGACGATTTATCTGTCAATAAATTGAGTCGTCGAGGACTATTTGGTTACATCGATGGTCAGGTGTGACACCTGCAATTGGGGATGCGTCGGTGATCAAAGTAGGGGATCCTCAATTGAAACGAGAGGGTGGGGGTGGTTGGATAATGTTTCGGCAATCGTGAAGTGAAATGAAAACGCCGTATTTCCTCTCAGCACCCGGACTAACGCGTGCTGGCCCTAGTGCATTCCAAGATTGGAGAGAAAATATCTCCGAATGCACTGCAATATTCTACTCCCGGCGTTGAACATGGAAAAGATAATGTAGGAACCCAGGGCTGAATCACTTGCAATTTTATAAAGTGAGGGAATAATGAGAGGCTACTAGTGATAATGATATAAATCGTTTACTCACGGCTACTCTCATATTATTATGAGAAAAGCTCACATTTGTTCTCAATAATAATCATCATCGGATTGGATAAACTGATAGAATTTTTCACCCCAATTGGCAATTGCATCTGCAATTTTACGTGTTAATTAATGATTCAATTGATAAATGAAGAAATTACATTACAGAAATTGAAGAAATGACACTTTTGAAGAATTTGAGGTTCAAAAAAACAAATTCTTCTTAAAAAATATAAAAAATTGTTATGGAGCAAATTTTTTGCTCATGTAAAATATGAAACTCAATTTATATTTTTATTTTCACTCGAAAAAATTCCACCCTTCCTCCCATCCGCCATTTTGTTTTCCCCTCTGCCTCACATTTATGTAAGATTTCAATTCCCATGCAAATGAGGTAAAAAAGACAACGCTCTCCGGATGTATTGCGAATGTTTTTTTTTTCAGCCACAAAAAATTAAAATTGTTGCATTCGTACTTGCCCGTTATGCGCCTCAACTCGCGAAAACCGTAAAATTTTATTGCATGTAATTTACATGTATGATCAGGGAGTGTATATATATTTTTTTGTTATCTCCAAACATCACCTCGAAGTTTCTTATGTTGCATTGATCTGAATACGAGGGAAACACTCAACTAATTGCGAAAATGGAGAATGGAAGGGTCAGCAGGCGGTGGAGAGGGAATTGTTTTTCACGTTTTGTAGCTCAGAGGATCATTCATTTTTCCGCAATTTTCTGATGACTACAAGAGTGAAAAAATTTAATAGCAAAACCTAGCGTTCAATCGAAAACATTCTATAAAAAAAGTCATAAGAATTAGAATTTTTCTACAGAATTTTCTCGATTCACATTTTCGTTTTCTCAAATTGTTTCGACTGATTTTCTCGATAAAAAGAGAAGGAAAATAGAATTTTTAAAACTTGGAAAATTTGAGCTGAGGAAATTTTATAGAAAATATATCAATAGAATAAGTTGAATAAAAAAATCGAATTCTCTTCACTTTTTCTATTAAATTTGTTCATGCTTGTTCATATGCATTTCGTTATTTGTCCGCAAAATAGATGATAAACAATCCATATATAATTTTTTTATATTGTCTAATACATTACATTTAAAAAATGTAATGATGAGGCACTAAAAATTGAAAATATAATATTTTGCGTTAAAATATACACGTTACATTCTTTTTTTAAAAATTAAATAAATAATTACGGTCGGGGGAGGGGTCCACAGGTGGACGAGTCGAGCAATGACATTCGCTGATAGTCATTTAAATGCTCTAATTTTCTAATCACCCGTCGGTTTAAACGTTTTCCATTGTGTGCATCGTAAATGCTTGTACTTTATCTGCAGCACAGCAGGGAGTATTTAACACCTGTGAAGTTGTTTGACCGCTGAAATTGGCAGGATTAGTCTTGGGATACATAAATTAGTGTTATTGGATATCAGTCGGTCATGAATAAACATGGGGATTGCAATTTCCGAAGGAGTTTGGCATGCAGTATTGTCATTGAAAAATTGTGGAATATTGCGCGAAAGGCACTCGTTATCGGAAACGCTGTGTATTGATAAGAGTTGACATGAGAATTGAGCAGCGAGTCGGTAGCAATTGAGGGACAAATGAGTGGAATTTTTTAAATTTAAATAAGGTATATAAATTCAGTTTCATATTTTTCTTTGTAGAAAATTTTTCTCATTTTTTTTTTCAATTTTTGACGAAGAATAATTTTTTTCTTGAATTGACAAATTCAATTCAATTAATTCCTTCGTTTATCAACGTTTGTGTCTATTTTTCATATTTTTTTAAGAAGAATTAATTTTTTTATTCGACATCACAAAAGTTTTTCAAATTTTAAATTCATCAAAAGTGTCATTTCCTCAATTTCCGTAATTTAATCCCTTCATTTATCAATTGAATCATTAATTAACAGGTAAAATTGCTGATGCAATTGCCAATTGGGGTAAAAAATTCTATCAGTTTATCCAATCCGATGATGATTATTATTGAGAACAAATGTGAGCTTTTCTCATAATAATATGAGAGTAGCCGTGAGTAAACGATTTATATCATTATCACTAGTAGCCTCTCATTATTCCCTCACTTTATAAAATTGCAAGTGATTCAGCCCTGGGTTCCTACATTATCTTTTCCATGTTCAACGCCGGGAGTAGAATATTGCAGTGCATTCGGAGATATTTTCTCTCCAATCTTGGAATGCACTAGGGCCAGCACGCGTTAGTCCGGGTGCTGAGAGGAAATACGGCGTTTTCATTTCACTTCACGATTGCCGAAACATTATCCAACCACCCCCACCCTCTCGTTTCAATTGAGGATCCCCTACTTTGATCACCGACGCATCCCCAATTGCAGGTGTCACACCTGACCATCGATGTAACCAAATAGTCCTCGACGACTCAATTTATTGACAGATAAATCGTCACTACTGTCACGTTGATTTTTCGTCTGAATCGTAGTCGTGCCTGCGTTACAGTTGTTCCCAGGAGTTTTGACACTTGCACTCGATCCACAGATCCTTCTCCCTTCTCTCTTGACCCTGCCAAATGTCATTTCGATAGCAAAATCGGGGGAATGATTCATTTTTTATGGATTCATTTGAAGAAATCGAAAATGCCCCTGAGCGCTGCAACTTTGAGACATTGGAGAAACACCGCAACTCGATGAGTTCCTTTCTTCCCGGAACACAATCAATTTCTACGATTTTCAGAGACACGAGATTCCCAACGCCAGTGCACCCTGCCAACACTGTGACAGGTGGTCTCGAGACGTGTCGTTATGTCCGCTGCCATTTCTCATACAGCCTTTTGCGTTCCCTTAATGAGCGGTGGTGAGGCAGGCATAAGCCTTCAAACGAAATTGTGACCACTTCGAAGCATCAGTCGAGTGGGCTTTGCGGTTTTTCAGGTTTAATGTTGCATTCGATTCTCGAGTAGACAGGTCAACAATATCATTATTTTCACCTCTCCGGGCTCGTCTATAATTTTTTGTGTGGGAACATAGTTTAATGGATGTGTTTGTGGAAGCAACGAGTTATTTGGACCGATAAGTGGAGGACATGTCTCACCAAACGGCTCTAAAAATCCAACAACTTTCGAGAAAAGAAACTCTTTNGCAGTTGTTCCCAGGAGTTTTGACACATCCTCATGGGTTTTCCAAGGTGGAGAAGCCTTGATTTTAAAAGTAAGACCAAAGATCTCAAATTCCTCGAAACATTCTCATCATCCTGTCAACGCCTGCGCGTTGTTATAGCCAAAACAACAGGCTTGTCAAAGTTAATTGTAATTGTACCTGAAAAAAATAGTCGAGAGATTTTGCGGTTGGCTCATTAAGCATCCTTCCGGTTGCCCTCAAGAGGAGTCCCTACATGGGGATGTTGCCGGAGAAGCCCTCCAGAGGAATGGCAAAATCTCATAAACGATATCAGCCGAGTTGTTACCATATAAAAAAGTCCCGGGGGATGGGGGATGGGCGGGAGTTGGTTGCTGGTCCCAGGTGGGACACGCTTGATTCGAAATCCCAGGAAAGGCATGGAAAGAGGGAGTCCATCCCACCACTCCACTCATCGTCTGCAACACTCTGTCGTATATATTTATTGAGACAATAAACCGCAATTATGAGAATCATAAGCCGAGCTAACTAACCGCTGCAACAACCGATGAATAGACTTTTTACTCGGTTTTGACGGTGCAACTACTGCCAGAACGCCCTCATTTCTTTTTGTTTCACCTTTCTTCTTTTGTTCCAAGCTTTTCGTTAAATGGTGGATGGAGTTCTCGTGAATTTTCTGAGAAACCATTCGTCTTACATGACTTGTCGAATTGCGAATGAATTACTGTAATTGCAGTCTTAGCGATTTATGAATAGTGATTATTGCCAGCTATTTGTGAATTTGTGTTTTGTAACTATTGAATTTGCAGGGGGAGGGGGAGAAAAAAACGCAATTATGGGAAATTTTTTGCCACATTTTGCGTCAGACGTGTGGAGAGCTGCGAGGGATGGGAGACTAGTCGCAGAGGTAAATTGGGTTAGATAAATAAATTCTCGGGCGGAACAATTTCTACGAGTGTTTTGCTGATTTTTTTGGGGACTCGGAGTCCTCGGAGTTTTACAATCCAGCGGGGGAATCATCTGGATAATGCCAAGAGTTCTTCGAACCTCATTCAAAGTCGGGGAGATATTAAAATCGAAATGTGTTTCTAATGTCTTCCACCCGGAACGATTATGCATCCAATAACATCTCAAATCTCGATGGAATGTTGTAATGGCATTATTAGCCATTACCGAGTAATCATTAGATTTATGATTCCAATGATGAGGAAGAAGGAATGCATCACTAAAATACATATATCACTCGTGGTACTCGAGTGAGAAGAGTAATTACATAACAAATATTTATGTACTTCGCGGTGGGAGATATTGAGAGGATTATGTATTACATTCTTAGGTAGATAAAAATCCAGGGAGTTTTTTTTTTAATTCTCCAATTAAAATAATGTTAATAATTGGGGTTTAATCAAATAATTTTCAACATTATTTAATTGAAAACGTTATTTATTTATTATTATTTTTAAGAAAAAAAACTTCTCAGAAATAAAGTGACAGATGAATGAAATAAAATAAAATTGCATTGGGAATCGATTCCCAGCATTAAATTGCCTCTAAAACATTGCGATAATGTCACATTCCCGATTAATGATAACACCCCGAGCCACGTGAGATACCGATGAAAAAAGCCCCAACAAATTCCAAAAATCGGGAATCGTAACGCCCGAACTCGTTACTCAACTGCCAGAGAGAGAGAGAGAGAGGATGTGACACACGTCCGTATTATACATTACACTGCTGATGTCTGTACGTATCAATTGGAAATCTAACGAGGAGCCATGGCAGAAAGATATCGCAGAAGCCCAGCGTGGGCCCTCCGGCGGATTTAATGATCACACGATGCATTACCGCACCGATGATTGCGTCATAAAAAATGATACTGCTGTACCTGGAACTTGCATTTCACGACGAGTTCTTCCCTCTTTCTGCTGGGAGAAAAAGAATTATTGAGATTTTTTTTCTCGATTATTTGCCCCGAGAGATGAAAATATTCTGATGAGATTCAATGATCAGATGCAACTGGTTCTAGGGAGATTTTTTTTCAGTGTAATCAACTAGACACAAATCATCATATGGAGGAGATTTTTTTTTATTTCAAAATGTTTGTTTCTTATTTGAAATTTAAAAAAAAAAGAAAATAAATAAATCATTTAATGAATAAATTATTTTTATTTTTTTATAAGTGAATTAGAATGTATATCTACACTCAATAATAAATTTCAATTCTTTTTTTTATGAGAAAACAAATATTTGAAAAGTTCAACTTTAAATTTAAACATGATTTTACATAAATTATTAGATATGAGGATTTTAAAAAATTATAGAATATTCAATAATGAATTTAATTTTTTTTATTACACAACAAAAATTATGTGAACTGTCCCTCTAAATTTAAACGTAATTTATAAAATATGGAATATCGCTAATTTCAAACAGAATATGTAAAAAAAATTCATAAAGATCGAGGCATCCATGAAGATCGACAGAATAACAAAAAGCCCTCACAATTTAATCCGGAATTTCCACAATTTTATTGAAACTGAAACAACAGAGCAAGAGATACACTGTAATTACCCCCAGATATCAATCTAAATTCATTTTTTATTAATGCTATATGTTAATGAACGCGAATGAGTGCAATATCAGAATATTTAATATCTGAGTGAAGAAGAAAACAATGTGAAATGGAAAATCCAGTCGAGATTTTCAGAGTGGATATTGCAATGCGGGTGGAATTCCAGGACGGAAGAGAGCTGAGAAGGGGCAATCGGCGTGTGGGCGAGTAATGGAGCTCGCTCCGTATACACACAGTTACACAATGTTCCAACGAGAGTCGTCCGAGGTATTCCGATAATCAGCATATTCCTGGAATATTTGGGTGGCACGCGATCCCGAAACATGAAGTTCCAAAAGTCCACCAAAATATTTCTTTCGCGTATTTACTGTTGATATTCGATTGAGAATCGACTTGTTCGTGATTGATATACATATGTAGTCATTACATAGAATTAAAGAAAAATTTGTCTTCAATATTTTTCGTCTCCAGAGAAAAAAAATACGAAAATGCGGAGAAATTGTGACGCCATGAGTTTTCTCAGCCAAAAGGGGATAAAAAATGTGAATGATGGCTTAAAAAATTTGTTCATTTTATGAGAGCAAAATGAAGTGGGTTTAGGGTGATTCGATGAGAATAATTAATTTTAAGAAATTTTTTAAATTGCGAGGTGGACGCGCCGCCATCTTGAAATGGCATTGCGGCAAAGGGGGTGAGCAAGCAAGATGGCGGCGCCACACCTGCCAACCACCTCGTATTTTCGAATATTTATTTCAATTATTTCAGTTTTTAGAAAAATTGCAAATTTTCCGAGCTGTTTTTTTCATTCCCTTTCAATCAAGAATTTACGGATCTTTGAGCCACTCAAATTGCGTGAGAAGAATTAGAAAAACTCATGGTTATTCAGCATTATTAAAATGACATTTTGCACAGAATTATAATTTTTTTGAAAATTCATTGTTTACTACTGAACTCACTGAATTTTCAGGACAATTTCCCGTTAATTTCCCCCTCAATCTATTTATGAATAAATTAAAAATCCATAATTAACATTATCATGGCAAAATAAAAAAGAATGATAATTCAAATTTAAATACTTAATTCCCCCTCTATTTCCCAAGAAATTGGCCAAGTTAAACATATGAAGATGTTAACATAAGTGACAAAGTGATGGATCGTCGTTTCAGATCGATATAATTCCCCCGCAATTTATCACCACTGGGTGATTCCTACCGTAAACGACCCTAATTTACCGCTTTCGAGCTTTCGACAATGTTCGATGGTTTGGTAGTGGTTACGATTTAATTCTCTCACCTGCTCTTATTCAGTAACAAGCCAGTGGATGATTACATCGATCATCGAGTCTCGATCGAGAGGTGATTTAACATATACACGGCCGGGAAAATTAGGCAGCAGGCCCCCATTTGTCTCAATTCCGCCGCGAATAACTCATTTTTTTTCAGTATCCAGAGCACTTTGAATGCATGCGATGAGGAAAATTTTTCAATCTCACGGACTAATATCGGGCCCTCATATTTATTGTCCGCATAATGTGTCCTTGTTCACGTATCATGGGTCTAATGACTCGATGACTCAATCAGAGGCTGTGCACACACGAGTTAACGGAACATGTAGGCGCCGTGATCGTCCTCCGAGACACACGACACTACCTGGTTATTATATTCGAATAAAGCAAGTACAAAAAATACAATGCATTAAGGTAATTATTTTTTTAAGATTAATGCACTTTTTATGGAATTTTTTCAACTTTTTCCTTCTACTTTTTTCGTCGCTACTTCTAATCCGGCGATGGGAAACCCGATTTGTTTTTTTATTTGGTCGGACGTGGGGCATTTCAACACACGTCAGGAGAAAAAAATTAACTCATTAAAAATATGATTGGAAAATAATTTTTTTCGATGAGTTGAAGTAACGAATGAGCGCATTAAGATGCCTCGGGAGTAAAAAAATACTGAAATGCAGGAAAAATCTGACAGATGACTTTAAAAATTCATTCATTTTATGGAAATCGGATGGAGTGAGTTGAGGATAATTTAAAGAGAATAAATAATTTTTAAAAATATTTAAAAATGCGAGGTGGAAGCTGCGCCATGTTTGACGCTCCTCCCGGCAGGGGGGGAGGTATCCAAGCAAGATGGCGACGCCCAGCTGTCGACCACTTCATATTTTTAAACATTTCTTAAAATTATTCATCTTTTTTACTCAATTCCTAAAAAAAAATTCTCGAATATTTGTTCTCCATTTTTACTAAAATTTCGTCGAGTTGTCAAAGAGAAAATGATCCCACGAATTACAAATAATTTGAGACTACACGAAAATTCAGTTTAGGTCAGAGAAAATGTATTCCCAAGAGTGCGCCACCAGCGACTGTTGTACCGAGAATAATTTTTATTTATTTCGAAAGTCAAGCGGTTAAGTGTAACATTCTAGCGCTATATTTGCATAGAACATTTCAATGTTTCCACAGAGAAACAGTGCACACTATTTTCCCTTATTTAAATTGAACTCGGAATGTACAGAGCGGAATAAAGTGCCGTTTATTACCGGACATTCTGCTTGGTTATGCATTGCCTTTTTTTTAGGTGCAGTGTATGACCTATTCGGCAGAAATTATTTACGGTTTTAAAACAGTGAGGGAGAAAAAGAGGAATCGATATTCGATGGTGTTGCGCCTCACGTGGCTTTCTTGGAAAACGGAGAGTCGAACGAACCGCTTTCTCTCCGTTCGCGTTTACGATTGCTCCTCTCAAGGCTCTCCTTTTTCTTTAGCCATGACGACTGTTATAAAGTACACAATTTCAAGTTGGGACAGGTGAGTTTAACGCGCATGAGGGAATTTGTGGGGAAATTATAATTGTTGGACATTTTTTAATGAAATTATTCATTTTTGTCTGGTCTCTGTCTTAAAATAAAATGAAGACATTTTATTTGTTAGGGATCAAGTCGGAGATTTTTTGGAAATAATTCGGAGGTGCAAGATGTCTTATTCTGGATTATTGTGTAAAAAACAAGAAAAGTTGATCATTTTTTTGGATTAAGCACGAGGAAAATTCTAGTCTGGGGACTACAAAAATTCTGAGTCCACGTGTTTTGTCGTTGAAGTATTCCTTCAGAATTTTTTGCTTTCATCAGAAATGATTCCAACATTTTTTGTGACTGAAAAATTTCAGTTATTTATTTTGAGATATTTTTTGCATCTGGAGGAAAGTTTTTTACGAGCGATTCAGGCATTTTACTGTTGAGATATCACTACAGACATCTCTGAGCAATTTCCCCTCCTCCAGGTGAAATGAATATATTTTTGTGCCTATGGTGTAATTAATATAAGAATTGACCTCCCCTCTCCTGCAATCTGCAGCCAATTTTTTTTTCAAGAAAATGAGAAGAAAATTCTGCAATTGAAGGATATCCAAATATTTTGACTATTTTTTGAGCCCCATTTGACCCTAAGTCTCCGGACATTTTACAATGATTTTATTAACCTTTAAACTTTACCGGCCTGAATTTGAAAGTTTACTCTTAAACATTAATAAAATAATTTCAAAATTACAATCTTTGAAAACACAAGTGTCTTCTACAAATAATTTACAAACAATCAATTTATTTCGGAATTCCACGAGAAATCAATTTCATGCCAAAAAATAATTTCCGAAAGTTTAAACAATTTAAATTATTCATCTATAATCAAAGAATGTTTAAAAAAATGATAATTCTGTGCAAAATATAATTTTAATGCCGCTGAATATTAATTTTTTTTTCAATTGTTCTCACGCAATTTAATTAACGAATTCAACTATTGAAAATTGTTGAATCTATAATGTAGTCTGTACCAAACTGTGAAAGACACTGGAATATCCTCAATGCCCGAGAAATATCTGAAATTGAAACGCCAGTTTTTCCGAAGTTAATAGTCTCCCCTCTTTTATCACTCTCATCGACAATGAACCGATAAACTGTTATACAGTAGCAACTGGCTCTAATAATTGTCAGGGTTTAAAAATGCAGATCCTCAACATGACGCAAGCCCCCATCAACATGCGTCCCACACTTCTTTGTCCCAGTTGATGGAAAAAGTCCATCAATTACCGGCAAAAAATCGATTTGCATTTCTCAATTTTCCCCTATCTTCGTTTTCTCCGCTATTTTTATTTTTCACAATGGAAGGGTGAAGAGAGGATAAAGTTTTGAAGTGAGAGCTCTCGGCTCTCTGTCGGTTGTTGCCGATCGAAGCCCCACCTTCGCTAGTAAAGCGAGAGAGCCGCGCTGGGACAGGCCCGTCGAATGTTAACGAGACGGAGAGAGAGAGAGAGAGGAATCGAGAAAAAGAGAGAAACACGTAACCTCGACTAACCTCACCTAACCTCCACTCCCGGGTTGCCTGGCGAGGCTGGCGATGCTCGCGTATGATTTCCAGCAACGTTGCGATTGGTCGAACAGGTACGCCCGTAAGAGCCGGCTTCGCACTAAACAACACGCCTTCGACGTGGTAAACAAAATCATATGCTTTAATTGCGGATTTTAAAGTCATTTTCGAGAATATTTCTAGGCGGAAAATCGGATTTTTTTATTAGCCAGCAACGGAAACGTGAGTTTTTATTCAAGATCACGCATTTTTTTAGAACTAAAAGCCAGAAGGAAGATAATAATTTTTTTATTGCAGGTTTTATGAAATAATTAACATCAGATAATTTGGGACATAAATGCAGGAGCTCATTGATGTTAATGATAATGATGAAAATTATGTTCCCGCGAAGAGATCTTTGTCGTGTTTAATTAATTTAATTGCCGACAAAAAATAGTTTCCACCAAAATATAATTTATTGACAAAAGTAAAGATGTTGAATGATGAATTGAGCTCAACTTACTTCACTCATTGTTTTACTAAATCAGCATTCATGTGCCAGTGTCGTTCATATCGTTCATATCTTGTCTGACATCGCTGCTACAAACTCGTGTCTACAACTCGGGCCTTCAATTGAAAACCCGAGTTGAAGACCCGAGTTTGTAGCAGCGATGTCAGACAAGATATGAATGTTTTTTTGGGCTCAAATGAAAGAGCGGGTCGAGAAATGACGTGCTAGAGCCTCTAAACATGACAAATGTCTCTAAAGGTGATATCTGTTTTCAATTGAAAAGCAGAGTTGTGACATCGTTGTCTAGGAGCACAATGGGGGCTAGGAGTATGTATAGAACATTGGGGTCTAGGAGTCTCCCCTGGTTCAAAACCATCTTTAGAGGTCCTAGCACGCCATTTCTCGACCCGCTCTTTCGTTTGAGCCCAAAAAAACATTCATATCTTGTCTGACATCGCTGCTACAAACTCGGGCCTACAACTCGGGCCTTCAATTGAAAACCCGAGTTGAAGACCCGAGTTTGTAGCAGCGATGTCAGACAAGATATGAATGTTTTTTTGGGCTCAAATGAAAGAGCGGGTCGAGAAATGACGTGCTAGAGCCTCTAAACATGACAAATGTCTCTAAAGGTGATATCTGTTTTCAATTGAAAAGCAGAGTTGTGACATCGTTGTCTAGGAGCACAATGGGGGCTAGGAGTATGTATAGAACATTGGGGTCTAGGAGTCTCCCCTGGTTCAAAACCATCTTTAGAGGTCCTAGCACGCCATTTCTCGACCCGCTCTTTCGTTTGAGCCCAAAAAAACATTCATATCTTGTCTGACATCGCTGCTACAAACTCGGGCCTACAACTCGGGCCTTCAATTGAAAACCCGAGTTGAAGACCCGAGTTTGTAGCAGCGATGTCAGACAAGATATGAATGTTTTTTTGGGCTCAAATGAAAGAGCGGGTCGAGAAATGGCGTGCTAGGACCTCTAAAGATGGTTTTGAACCAGGGGAGACTCCTAGACCCCAATGTTCTATACATACTCCTAGCCCCCATTGTGCTCCTAGACAACGATGTCACAACTCTGCTTTTCAATTGAAAACAGATATCATCTTTAGAGACATTTGTCATGTTTAGAGGCTCTAGCACGCCATTTCTAGCACAATTCTCTAATAAATAATAGAAATTAACAAAATTGAGGTCAAAAATAAAATTTAAAATTTAATAATTTCCAAATCAAAGTCCATGTCAGTCCTCACTATTCCAAAATTTTTTTTTATCAAAATCGAGCCCCATATCCGTAACCCCGCCAAGTATTCCCCGTCCACGCAACGAGGAGAAAAACTTTTTATAAAAAAAAAGGCAGAAGTCACGTTTTAAAGCGATTGAAGTCGTCGGTGGTCTCCGATTTTTCCCTTTCGACGAGTCGCTAATATCGTGACGAGGGAAAATGATTGTCTATAGGATCGAGGCGGATCAGCAGAAGAGTCACCGGTCGCCGTTGAATGTCAGCTGGTCGACCTGAGGTCCACCCGACTCGAAAAAAATAAAAATACAAAGACAAGGGAAAAAACGACAAAACGAGGAGGGGAAAGAGGAGCAATTTTCTGGCCGACAGATCCGTGAATCTGCGTCGCCAAGTTCCTGAGCGACTATACACGAACCGAGCCTATCCCCCCGACGTAATTGATATTATTACAACGGCGTCCCTCCCATTACGTTATAAATGTTACACGACTCGATTATCTCTGTTCTTTCTTGTTTTAATCCCGTCGCCACCCGCGCCCCTCGCACTATCCGCGGCGGTATCTCTCTTTACTTCCGTTCATTCATTATCCTTTTTTCTGTTCTTAAAACCTGACAAACAATACCTCATTATAATATTAGTTTTTAGATCGGTAAGTGTAATCACGGAGTTTAACGCTCTGTTATCTTTTCTTTCTTCACGCCGTGGAGACCTCGGGGTCTCGTTGACGAGACAATTGATGACTGGGATATCCCCGAGTTTATTCACGCTCGATTTACCTGAGTTGGCTTGTTTGCCGAGGACGAGGGATCACTGAGCAATTGTCATTTGTGGGGGACGAAAATTCATTGATACATGAAGAGGAAAGTTTTATTATTTCATTAGTCGGAGCAGGCCTGAGACCTTTTGGAAACAATTTCGAGGCGCAAAATGTCTTATTCTGAATTACTGGGTGAAAAATACAATGAAGTCGGGATTAGAAAAATTCCGGTTCGAGTTTTGTCGTTGAATCTTGGGAAAAAATGGAATTTTATTGTGCTATTCGGGAATTTATCTAGTGCTCTTCAAGAATTTTTTCTATTCGTGACGTCTGAAAGTGTCGAACGCAATTTGTGTCTAGAAATTATCGTAAAATTTTTTGAACTGAAAAATTTCAATTATTTATTTTTAGACGACTTATGAGGGAATTCAGTGGAGAAATTATAACAATTCTTTGATATTTTAATGAAATTGTTTATTTCATTAAAATATCTTGAATGAAGAAATTTAGTTTATTGTTTTCTAACTCTGAAAGTGTCTTAAAATGACATTCAAAGCCCAAAATTTCAGAAATTAATTAATTTCATATCTGTAAAATATATTTTAGTGACATTGTCATCGCACCCCCCCCCCTCTGCCGCAGAATAAATTCGAAAAACCCCTCGTGAAATTGAAACTCTCAGTGATTAATTATTCGACTAAATTAAAAATGACTGGAAATTACGAAAAATTAATGCGAGCATACGCAGCATAATTGCAGCCTCTTCTGGGAACCCGAAAATTAACTCGACTTCTGACGCCATTTTGGCTCACTCCGCCTCAAACAGAGTTGCACCAGCGATGAACCGAGAAAAAACATAAAAATAAAGGAGCAGAGGGGAAAAAAATTAGCTTTCCTCTTTATTTTTTTTACCGTTCTTTTTTTTATCGAACGGCGCAACCACGAGTACGACGAAATGGACCATTCGTCGTGTTAATCATTGTTATTACAGCCGGGCTCAGGCTGTTCGCACACGTGCGCAATAGCCGCCTCCACATTTTTATCTCAAATAAAAATAAAATGGGGGGGAATTTTTTTTATCTGTTCCCGAGATTTTGTCTAAATTTGTAATTTACTCTTGAGATTCTCGAGAGGAGTTTGGGGGAACAATGGCGGCCTGTTGGCCAACTGACCCCATAACATCCTCTCGTAATCTCGGAGGAGATAAACCAAACACTGTAGTAATGGGTGGCGGGAGATTTGGATTTTAATCCCAATGATCATGCCGGGGCAATCCATTATCGCAATGACCCCAAATGCCGGTCACAAATTTCAGGGAATATTTCACGAGATCTCTGATTATCCAGGGGACGATCCAGGGAAAATATATAATCGCGGAAATCGAGTTAGAAAGTGGGGAAATTTGCTTGAGCTGAAGTGGTGAGAACACACCTATTGTATACCCCAATCGTTCCCATGGTGTTTACCATAAACAACTTCAGCAGGGGAAATCGCTTCCTTCAATGAAGAATCATTGGGAAATGGATTTTCTCGGAATTATTTTAAGGTTTCTTTTTTATCGCTCAATTCAGTACAATTCCATTCTCCAGTCAAGAACGCTATTTCACGTCTTTATGGAGAACTGTATTAGACCAAGATTATATAGTAATGTCAATGAAGTATGTGCAGAATTCTAGGTGCGTGTGTGAAATCTTTATGTGAATTGGTCGATTTTTGAAGTGAAGTACGAGAAAAAGTTTACAATATTAAAAAAATTTAGCTGAATTTTTCGAAAATAGACCTTCAGTTCGATTCAAGTAGAAAAAGTCAATAGAATTTAAAATTTTTAGCAACAAAAAGGCGAAAATTCCACAATTTACATGAATTTTCAACTCAAAATCGATATTCATTACCAAATTTCTGAAATCAAGAAGAAATTTCCCTGAATTTTCTTAATTTTTCCTTAATCCCTCCGGCATAATTAAACTAAAATTTAGTTTCCATGTTTTCCTCCATGAAATAATGATTTTTCAGTGGAAAAAATCACGAAAATTTCGGTGACAATTTCACACTCCTGTTTGCACTAAACATGAATTTGTAAAATCCGAAATGATTTTAATGACAGTTTTATCAGCAAAAAAAAATTGAATTCTCGGAGACGACTGCCAAGTCCAACTATTAAAAACGCATTAATCCCATATTCACCTTAAACGCCGCAAAATTCCGTCCACATTTATCCATATGCAACCGCGATTCCGTATCCATGATTACACTCCCCGCCTCGAGTTCTCCTTTTTCCTCCTACTCATCCAGTCGGGGGAAATAATCGGTTGAAAAATTTTTGTTTCAACAATAATAATGGTCGGACAACGGTAGGAACGGAGTGTAGACACTCGAGTGAGCGACTCTTCTCTGCGGTGGGTCCTCGGAGAAGCTTCTAAAGTACTCCAGGCAACGCTAATGGCACTCCTCACTCCCGACGGTTTCTGCCGAGGGGTGGTAGGAGATTGAAAGCTCGTTTCGCGGAAAAACTGTTGATTTTCGAACGACGAACGATTATTATGCAGACGCGCTGTAATGTGCATCAAGATGCACTCAAGCCTTTTTTATTGTTTCCCAGGTTTTTCTTGGGGAGGAATTGCTTCAGTGGATTTCGTTTTTCAATGGTTCGATGATATTGGCTGTGCCCACTTGGAAGTTCAATCAAAATAAATATTTAGTTTGAATGTTGAAATGAATGGAGTGAATTTATTGGATGCGGTTCATCCTCAATCATCAACGCTGTGGAAAAATATCATTCTGACAATTAAATTTGTTTCAGACAACAGCAAAAACGATTGTGTGAATTCCGTACATCTTTTATAGACATTTTTCAGACACTTAAAGACGTCTGAACATGAATTAAAATGTTTTTTTTTTTTTTTTTTTTCATGTATTAACCTACAATGAGTTATTTACAATGAAATAGGTGATTGTCTTTCTTTAGGTACAATAGTTAATACATGTTATAATTCTAATTTTCCATTTTTTAATAAACTTTAAGCAACAATTCGCAGTGGTTCGAGGTCCTTTGCCATCAGGAATGCCGCCATGGTACCCGGCCAAGGATTTAAGATGTTTGGACACATTGTCATTTTATTCAGACGTTTTTCAGTGTCTGAAAAATGTCTACAAAAAATGTATGAAATTCAGACACTCGTTTTTGCCGTTCCCTCTTCATTGTTCAATTCTCCCCACTTGAATCTCAACAACAAATAATAAAATAGCGCCGTAACCCCCGTAATTTCCCCCTCCGCAGCCCCTCCAATTTCCTCCACCACCACCACCACCGCGAATCACGAAATCCCAAAATTCCTAAAACCCGCATCACCTCCACCTCCTAAAAAGCGAATCGTGTCCTCATTATAATCCCACTGCATCCAGCGGACCCCATCCCCCAGTGCCTAACCCAACATTAGTGTAAACGCGAGATCGAGTGTAACATTATGATACAAGTAGACACCACGAGGAAGACGGAACAACAGAATGAGGGTAGAGGCTGATCCAACGGGGGATCACTTTGAATGCTAAAGGAGAAACTGGGGGATATATTATGTTAATGCGCCATCGTCGATCGTATTACAATGGGCCTCGTAGAGATGGGATGGCGACAGGTATACGTTGGTGTATCATAATGCGAGCGAGATGGAGAGAAAATTAATGCTCAAAGGCACCCGGTTTTTCAACCCCAAAAACGTTGAGAAAAACACAGACGCAATTCACGTGAGGTATAATGTTTTATTAAAAACGATATTGATAAAATACACTGAGGATGTAATTTATATGCAGTCACTTGAGTTGTTTATTATGCTGAAGGGGGTGGAGGGGGAGGGGATGCCGGCAATTTGGGCGGTGGAGGCTATAAAGCGCGTCCTGTCTTCGAATTTTGTTTTGCATTTCGGATTTGTTTCATTTAAAAATATAAAATTTGCAAAAATTTATGGTATGATAAGTGGAACTGTGAATTATACGACAATTCAATAAAATTGAAGTTCAGATAAATTTCTCAAACAAAAAATGTGATTTCATGAAACGTTAATAAAATTTAAAGTTTTTAGCGGCAAAAAGACGGAAATTCCATAAATGACATGAATTTTCAAATGAAAATTAATATTCAGTGTCAAATTCTCTTAAATTTTCAAGGAATTCCCTGAACATTCCTAATAATATTTAATTATTAATTATTTTTCATTCATTTAAATGAATTATTAATTATTGACGCAAAAAATTAACATTAAAATTTACATTTAAATTTATGTTGAATTATTCATTATTTGTCGTGTTATTAAATGAATTATGAATTATTATATTAATAATTTATTCAATAATACGACAATTCAATAAAATTTAAAATCAGATAAATTTCTCAGACAAGAAAATGTCGCTATTTTAGTGCCTAGAGAAAATATATTCTTCTTATCACCTAATTTTATATTTTCCCTCAATGTATTAGAGGTTGGACAGGCGAGGGCCTAGAATGGAAATAATTCCTCCACCGAACGAATAATTATCCGAAATTATTTTCGATGAATTCCCGGAGTTGAATTGAAAATTACGAGTGAGTGGTGAAAAAGTAGTCGGGGGAAGGGGGAAAGAGAGAGGAGTGATGTACGTGGCAGGGTTGAATAAAGGGTATGTGCCAGGAGGCTTCGGCTACTGAGGGATCGTTGTTGCCATGGTAACTCCAACCCCAGTCCTCCCCCCGGGGGGCTTTCCTCGCTTCCCTCGACTGTGCTAACTCGGTCTCATCAACCCCTCTCCAGGATACGACGATCCATATCCACTGATGTTACAACGTTCCAATGGCCATTTTTCGGGGGATCGACACCGAAATTTGGAACTGAAACTCAGCAAACAAAATTATTCCATTTTTATTAATTCAATTTTATTAATTCTATTAACACCACGAGGAGACGAAAAACAAACATTAATTCGTGATAAATTTTCGGGGGAAATTTGCATTGAATTAATTTACTTTGGAAAAAAAAATTCTTTCCCGTCAATTTATTCTTTCTATGGCATAAACCTATGGAGGTCTCTCAGATCACAATAGATTATATTTTTTCCCGTCAACAGTCGGAATTTTTTTGGAATATTTTTGATGATCACGACAAACTTTAATTTTTGTGAAAGATTAAATTCTATCACGTTGGTTAATTTCCCGACAGGAAATATTGTTGAATAAAAAATCTAAAAATATCTCATACTAAATTTCATAATGTATTCTGTGAATATTACTGAAATCCATGAAATTATTTCACTTTTATTAATTCTATTGACATCACGAGAACACGAAAAACAAATATCAATTCGTCATAAGTTTATCTTGTTTGCTATTCTGAAATTTTATGTTCTTATATTGAAAATTATCTACATATTAATTAAATTTTTCTTTGTCTAAAAGAATATATTCTTGAATAAAAGATGGCATCCTCTGTTTTATTTCCTATTGCCCCTGAAATCCAAAAATCCCCCCAAAATGCCAGTAAACTGCCAGTTAATTTGTCCACATTCATCCTCGTCAATGTACCCCCACATATTCCCCCCATTTACTCCCTCACTCGAGTACCAATGCGCAAGTGTCGCACGACAGAGCACCCCTATCCAGTCCCTCTCATGCTGCATACGCAGATCGACTCTCTCATTTTTCATTTCTCCCTCGGTGCACCAGGGGATGAACGAGCGAGGCAAAATGAAAAAATGAAGCCGCCACTGGAGGGCCCTCTGGGTGCTGTATTCCAACGTCGAGCAGCACTCGAGAGTTAACGCGAGTTATATGGAACGTGTGACTAATGCACTGGAAACAATTGTTTTATTCCAATCGAAGATAAAAGAGGAAAATGTAATGTTGGAGGTTTTTTAGTTGAATTATTAATAAATCAAATTTTTGATTGAGTTTGCACTCAATTTTAGGGTGGATATGAGATAAAATAACGACTACTGTTTCACTAAAGTGGGAAATTGCTTTCGTCAGAACATAGTTAATATATTTTTGCTAATAAATTAAATTATTTGCTTTCGAGGGGAATTTTTATGACGGTGTATTTTAAATTGAATTTAAGGATATCCAAGGATATTTTGGGTATTTTTTCTCCAGTGAAATTATTTTCCGCATGCATTTTAGGATGATTTTATTATTTAAACTTTACGTGAAATAATTTAAATAATTTACTTTAAATAAGTGAAAAATTTAATTAATCAAAAGTTTTGAAAATTACGAGAATTTTTATGAATAATTTATGAACAATCAATGAATAAATCATTTGTTCGAAATCGTACCAAATTTATTTATACGCAGAATTTAAACAGAAATGTATTTCATTCTTAAAAAAATGAGGTTTCCAAAAATTTGAACAATTTCAATTATTTATTCATAAACCTCGAATGTTTAAAAAATGATAATTCCGTGCAAAATGTTATTTGAATGACGCTGGATATTCCCGATTCTTTTCAAATTGTTCTCACGCAATTTAATTGACAAATTTGACGATTGAAAATGGCTGAATTTATAGCGTGCTCCGTACCAATCCTTAGAAAATCTTTAAATATCCTTAATTATTCATTCAATTAAACATTACCCCAACATTAAAATTTTTTACTTTCCCTGACTATTGATTTCAAAATAATCCTGAATGAACTCGGCGAACGCGGCATTGAGAAAAATATTTCAAATCCCAGTTGGATTTATTTAAACAACAATTAATTCAGTTATCATCAAAACCGATCAGTCACACGAACATCCACATCCGGATGCGCTTTAAAAATAGCATATTGGACTCCTGAGGCCAGGATTAATTACCCCGCCACAAAAAATACGAGACGTAAGACTTAACGAGTAAAATGCTTCATTCGGAGGCGAAAAAAAATAGCGAAAGTAGCTAAAACCCATTCAATTAATTCCCTCTCATCCCCAAGACACCGAGCGAGGGTAGCTGCGAGTACTAGCGTGAAAAGCTGCCATTCCTCGCGGTATCTCCGCCAACCCCATCAGTCCGACCCACCTACATAGCCTTTAAAAATCCAGTATGCGTGCATGAAGCCTTAAGGAGAAATTCTAGGTCCTGTATATACGGCCCTCTCGCACGCCCCGAAAGAGGAAACACAAACGAGATACCCCCGGTGCATTGCACACGACGGCGTTCTATCTATCATGCACGATCGCACGAGTCTCTCTGCGGCCCCTCTCTCCTTCGCTCTGCATATAGGCCGAGACCGAGTCATTATGCGGGGCCCTCTCTCGGTTCTCCAACGCGCGCCTCGGTGTAGAAAGGCGAACGAGAAGAGGAGAAAAAATAAAATAGTGAAAAAAAATATATGTGAGAGGAAACAGGAGAGCGTGTGCCCCCCCGAGGCACCATCGACCAATGGCGTATCGCGCGCTAATGAATCCGAACTGGCGTCCGCCAATCGGCGGCTGCCGTGCACTCGTGTACACAACATTTCCCCTCTTGGGTTTATCGTACATCCAAGACAGTGTGGGTACTTGCCTGTACGTGGCACCGAACCCGAGAGGGTATATAGGAAGTGCAACTCCTTGATCGAAAAACTTTCCACTTCAACCCTTCAATTCCGAGTGGAGGTGGGGAAAATGTTATTTATTGCCACGGGGTGAGCGCGGTTTAGCGCTTTTTCTTCACTCGTTTTGCGCGAGTTTGTTATTAACCATTTTTCGGGAGAATGGATACGGCGGGGGACGGCTCCGGGTATTTCAAGCACTTTGACAGGTTTTCATGATTATATTTTTTCGATTTAAGCCTCATTTGAACCTGGGTATTCTGAAGTTATTCTGGCACTTGAGGATGTCGATGGATTCAACCATTTTTAATCTCGAATTTGTCAATTAAATTGCGGGAGAAAAATTTGCGAAAAGGCGTGAGTGTTCAGCGTTATTAAAATTACCTTTTCCATTGAATTATTATTTTGTTAATTATTAGTCAACACTCGTTGATCATAAATAAATCATTGAAATTGTTTAAACTTCCTGAAAACTTTTTTGGAGGCATCAAATCGATTTCTGGTAAAATTCTGAAAATGAATAAACTTTTAAATAATTATAATTTTTGCAAAAATAACATTCAAATTCAGATTTACAGAGTTTGAATAAAAAAACCGTTTAAAAATGTCCGGAAACGGGGTCAAATGGGGCTCATGATTCTGAATACAATCTGGAGATCGCCTCTTCATCATTCATCATTCCCACTGAAGTTGAGCATCATTGTTTAATTATGCCCTCTAACGTTCCAACTACTGTCTACGGATATCTCCTGTCGATCTCATGTACCGGGAAATGTTTGACGTGCCTCGATGAATACCCGACACGTATCTCACCTACTGCAAGCGCGTCCCTCTCGATTCCTCCATCCCTCGCATAAAAGTTAATTCCGCGTTTCTGAACTCGATACGGTTCCTCCCCACTCTGAGCGTAATACTCTCGTGATTGCGCCTCGTAAAAATCGAATGAAAAAAGAACAAAGTGATCAAATCAAATGTCTAACATTGGGAGAGAAAAATAGGTGAAAACTCATGGCCTAAATTAAGACTCAATCTCCTCTCAATCTCAATAATAATGACATGAATAAAAAAAATTTCAAGTGAATATTCGAAAACATCTCTCTGAAATTAATTAATTAAATCATTCATTAATTCAGTAATTAATTAATTCATTCATTATTTCATTAATTAATTAATTAATTAAATCATTAATTAATTAAAAATTGTAAAAGAAAAAATTTGAATTGAAAAATCACGAAATTTTATGTTCCACAATAAATTCACTGGAATTTCAATTTTTTTTGCAGCAGGAGAACGTGAATTCTTGGTGAATTCTTTCTAACAACTTCCACGCAATAATTACACTGAAATATCAATTAAACCGTTCTTATTGATTCTCCACATCAAATCCTGAATTTCCAGTGAAAAAATTCCTTGAAATTTCAGTGGAACAGTCTCTCAATTTTACGCTCAGACACTTTATAACAATCTAAAATTCAGTCAACCAGAAAAAGACCGCTCAAACCCAAATTTTTCAGATAAACACATCCGCCAAATCTGACCTGAAGCCCTTGATTCCCCTCGCAAACCTTAAAACTATTAAAATCTCCCCAAAAATGTCCGCAAGCCTCAAAATTTCGGCCAAGACTCCCCCAATCATCCCTCCACATTTCCTGCATGTGCCTCGTCCCCATCAGACGCAGGCATGTACAGAAAAAAATAATAAAGAGAGCCATAAAAACAAGAGAATAAAAAAAATTGTTATACCCCATGTACCCGATGAACGCAACGCTGTACATGTATATACATCACGGGGAAGTATGGGAGGGCGGGGGGAGGGGGTAGAATGGGTATATGAAGACCAGAGAGGCTCTGTTCGAGAGCCAGAGCTATCATTATGGCGGCAGTAGACACTCCCTCCTTATCGCTGGGTTTCCAACGCGAGTCCCGGACGCGTACGCGCACCTCGCCATCATTATTATTTACCGGCATATAACAGAGACAGAGAGAATACCTTATGCACTTGTTTCAGTGCCCTAACTCCCATACAGCCGGGCTACACCCTTTTTCCAGGCCGCCTTCAACCTCGTATTTTTATTTTCTCGAAAAAAAAAAAAAGCCTGAACCATATCTCGATCGCCTCTGGAACCAATCGCCATCTTGGGGCGCCGCATCCTCCATGTGCGATGAAGAATCTGCATCGCGGAAATCGTCGACTCCGCATTTTCGATATTTTTTATTTCCCATTCCACAAAATTGGAGGAAATTTCACTAGTTATTCTGTCTTGAGCCTTCGAGTTATGCAAAAACGGTGAAATTATTGCTGAGTCAAAAGTGTTACGACGGAGAGGGAGAGATATACAAATGGCGACCAGCAGTGCAAGAAACATTTCAAGGATGTAAAACTCGGCAGTATATATGCGAGAGTCGATAAAAGTATCTTGTACCTCTTGCATTACATGTATTTCATTTTTTTTCACGTTTATTTCTTCCTTCATACTTCGGGCATGATGCTTGTTTTATTTAGTACGCCTCTGCACTGGAAACGCAGAAGCGTAACAATTCCAGGTTGTATTTCTCATGAGTCCCGGTGCACACGATCATTAAGTGTTTTACAGTAATTTAATGGACTCCCTTGGCAACTGGACGAACGCCGATAGTTTTTGAGGTTATGTTAGAATTTTTTTCGTGGAGTTCTAGAGAGCTGGTGCCGAGGAAATTGTCAGCCCTTCCTTTTTCTCGGTTGTCCGGCATTGGGGTCGGTGCCAACAGAACAAGTACTTGTTGAATACTTTTCGAGTCCGAAAAGCTGCATGACAGGAGAATTTTTTTGATGATGAATTGAGTTATCACTCAACTATGCGATGCCATCGCAATCTACTGTTCAATATTTGCCATTTGGGATAAATGCAACATTCAATATCTGTGACAGAAGCCACATTTCACATTTAAGAAATCTTATTTGGTCAGAAGTCTTTCACGTACAGCTTGTCACCGCTTCCTTCCAGAAGACCAAATGTTTGCAATAACTTTGAGAAGTCAAGATGTGGTTGGAACCATTAAAATGTATCCACATAATCTGGGGACAGAGTGAAAGTGGCAAAACTTCTTGAAGGAAACGTAATGCAGTCACGATTCTGGTTTCAATTGAAAATCTACACGAAAGGACAATTTTTTGGTGAACTGAGTTATGAAGGACTGTTCGGCGCCATCACAGTTCGTGTTTAATATTTTCCATTTGGATTGTATCAATTGACATGAATTTAATACGCAATATTCCATATTTAAGAAACCTAATTTGGTCAGACGTTTTTCACCTACAGCTTGTCATCCCTTCTTTTTCTGTCGTTTGTCGTCAACAGAAGACAAAATCCTTACAACAAAAGTAAGTGACTGTTCGGCGCCACCACAGTTCATGTTCAACATTTTCCATTTGAACTGCATCAATTGGGATGAATTTAATACGCAAAATCTGCCACACGATAAAAGAAAAAATGGCGCGAAAATGTCTGAATTTCGTTGCGGCCAGTAAAAAATGCTGCGCTTTGCCCCAATCGACAGGAATGCTTTCCCTTCCAAAACTGCCGTGAATCCATGAATGAGTTACTTCTATCACACTTGAAACCAACTCTGATAACGAGCTGAGATTCTCTGGGTTAGTGGGTTCACATAGCAAAGTTTCTCCCTCAAACAACTGGCAAGTACCCGGGTCTCAGCGGTCTTGGGATAACGATTATCATGCACTTAATTGGTGAGAGATTCGTCACAAAATTGGGAGTAATTTCCCTCTGATTGTCCGACCCCGGCAGCTCTCGTTTGACCTTCACACTTCCCCTCGAATAAACAAAATAAACCATGAGTTTCGCTTCGAGTGATTACACTGATTGCAGCACTGATCACAAAATCCACTAATTTGGCCGAGCACTTTGTTTCCGATACCGTTGGACAGATCGAAACGAATTGGGGCAAACGACAATGAAAAAACAGAAATGACGAGTGTGTGCCGGGAGCATGTGACAATCCGTTCGCATCGAGGACCGGAGACTCTATAAGGTGGTGTTCCATCCCCCAATAGCAGTGCCCGGCGCTTCTCAGCGGCGCGGACCCACCGCTGCAATCATTCCGGTAATGATTGTCATTACCGGATGGGGGCACGGGAGGGCGATGCGAAACCATCAGAAAGAGACGAACAGATGTGAGCGGGTGGATGTGAAAGTGGAGGACCTCTTCGGTAAGGTTGAGGTAAGGACTTCTTTCTCATTTCGTTTGTCTCTCGTACTCGTGAGTTTTCAAGAACTCGACGCAGCGGAGTTTCTACGAATCTGGGAAGGAAGCAGACGGAAATTATCAGGAGTAACGAAGGATGTAAGCCGTGGTCCAGGACTGGTGTGATGATCCTGTGGATGGGTAAAAAATTAACCGTTGTTTGTTGAAAGGTTTGGATCGAGGAGAGGATCCGTGGTTGCTCTGGCAATTAGAAGGGAAGTCTTGGGCAAGTTAATGGGTTCAACTCAGGATTGGCACCAGCCTTGATCAATCACCTCAACCGAAGACTTGATAAAGACGATTGACAAGCAAGCTTCATCCAAATTTGGATCAATCTTCGTCAAACAAGGTTTTTCTGAAGTTCGCTTCTCTCTAAGGTGAACTATGACTTGGTGACAAAGCTTCTATCGATACTAAACCAACTTGACAGTTGACAATCAAGTCAAGATGGATGAGGATAAGCGAAAGTGGAGGCCCTCTTCGGTAAGGTTGAGGTAAGAACTTCTTTCTCATTTCGTTTGTCTCTCGTACTCGTGAGTTTTCAAGAACTCGACGCAGCGGAGTTTCTACGAATCTGGGAAGGAAACAGACGGAAATTATCAGGAGTAACGAAGGATGTAAGCCGTGGTCCAGGACTGGCGTGATGATCCTGTGGATGGGTAAAAAATTAACCGTTGTTTGTTGAAAGGTTTGGATCGAGGAGAGGATCCGTGGTTGCTCTGGCAATTAGAAGAGAAGTCTTGGGCAAGTTAATGGGTTCAACCCAGGGTTGGCTCAAGCCTTGATCAATCACCTCAACCGAAGACTTGATGAAGACAATTGACAAGCAAGCTTCATCCAAATTTGGAGCAGCACTTGACAATCAAGTCTCACCTGCGTTTGGCCCAAACCTCTTAAAATGATCTTCTTCTTTCCTTTTTCAGGACTTCGCAACCAAACTTTCTGCGAAGCTAAACGAAGATTTGGTAATTTGGTCTGGCCCATTCCAATAAAGTTGAAACAACAATCCATTGACGGAATGACACTCACGATACGTAAAACTCTCACGCAAGAATAATTACACGACATCACGTTGAGCAATACTCGGATGATCATGCACCCGCTATTTTTGTCCCGTCTAGCCCACATACAAGAGTGTCCCGCGTGCCCATTCATTACGCGACGGCTCATGTGCCGCATTCACGTGATGGCTGAGTCCATTGAGAGCTGAGAGAATTAACCTGAGGGATGCCCGAGTGACTCTCCTGAATGGGAGATTACCCCCGGCCCGCCGGATTTTTTGACCGTAAAAAAAAAGGGGCAGCGTCATCCTAGCGAAGGCTCATCGCCCATTCACCGAAACGTACTCAAATTTAAGTAAATAAACGTGAGAACGTCCTCTCTTTCTCAGAACAGAAAAATATTCCCATTTCTTGCGCCTCTCTAACGGCAGCTTTCGGTTCTGAAGAAGAAAAAACGAAAAACCAAAAGAACATTTGATCAATTGTGAAGACAAAAACTCAAAATCAAATTGTCCTGCTTTTTTTCAAAGGTCAAGTGACGAATGACAAAACTTTGAAACAAAAATGGACCTTCTTTCCTCCTTTTGGAGTCCCTCGTTCCGTCCGTAAAATACCTCAAAGAAGCTTTTCAACTTGAAAAAAAATGGTGAAAGCCAAACGAGATCGTCACTGACGAGGACATCAAAGCACCGGCAGATATCACGGTGGGAGCCTTTCATGGCCGGCATTATCGCATTACATCCGCGTGGCCGGGCGTCATTTGCCTCTCACACCCCGCGATGATTTGAGGGCAACCGAGCCACACTGTCGGGTGTATATCCACCCCCCTCCCTTCACCCCCCTTTTACCGAGTTCCATCGACTCTCACTCGTTCCATCAGCCATTGTGCTCCCGCAAAATCATTAAGATGAAAAATAATCTGAGTTTTTTTTTTCATCTGACTTTTTAATGGTTTTTATCCTTTCATTTTAATTTTGAGTAGAATGCGGGTATTTTTACGCAAAGATCGGCATCAATCATTATATTATATTATATTATATTATATTATATTATATTATATTATATTATATTATATTATATTATATTATATTATATTATATTATATTATATTATATTATATTATATTATATTATATTATATTATATTATATTATATTATATTATATTATATTATATTATATTATATTATATTATATTATATTATATTATATTATATTATATTATATTATATTATATTATATTATATTATATTATATTATATTATATTATATTATATTATATTATATTATATTATATTATATTATATTATATTATATTATATTATATTATATTATATTATATTATATTATATTATATTATATTATATTATATTATATTATATTATATTATATTATATTATATTATATTATATTATATTATATTATATTATATTATATTATATTATATTATATTATATTATATTATATTATATTATATTATATTATATTATATTATATTATATTATATTATATTATATTATATTATATTATATTATATTATATTATATTATATTATATTATATTATATTATATTATATTATATTATATTATATTATATTATATTATATTATATTATATTATATTATATTATATTATATTATATTATATTATATTATATTATATTATATTATATTATATTATATTATATTATATTATATTATATTATATTATATTATATTATATTATATTATATTATATTATATTATATTATATTATATTATATTATATTATATTATATTATATTATATTATATTATATATATCATTAGATTAATATTATGAGAATTTTGAAAACAAATAGAACAATTGCTGATTAAAATTTTTAATTAAATATTGAGTAAATAATTGTAAATTTGATAGAAATAATTTTCGATAACCCAAACAATCGTCAATTTTCCGACCTCAATTATTATTTAATCGATGATTAACTTAATAATTAAAAAATTGTTGACTAATATTAACAATTAACTCATTTAAAATTTATGATTATGTCAATATCTGCTTTTACAAATACTCTCTAATATATAATTAATCAATATCAACTATTTTGTTTAAATAAAAACATCGCCAACTCCTCAAGTAAACCTCAAATCTCCAAGTCAACGCATCCCCTTTCTCCAGAAAACCCCCAGGTTTTGCGAAGCATTTACGAACCCATTAAGGGAGAGAGGATGCGCACTCCTTTCCTCCCTCAATCCGAACGCTCGTGTCTCATCGCGGTAACATGGACCACCTGCGCGAGCCGCCCAATAAAAGCCTCCGCAGTTTATTCTCCTCCGAAAATAGTTAATTTTTCCCTCCCCGGGGATTTCGCCGGTGAAAAATTGGGCCGGCGAGAGGACATTCTCTATTCGCACTTCTCCGACCTGGAGTGCACCATTTTTCGCGAATTCGTGTCGAGTGGTCCATGTTCCCACAGTTAAGCTCCACCCACGGCATTTTCCGCGTGCAATGATCGTGCGGCCACGGCGAAATAGCACTTCTATAACCGCTCGGTTAAGAGTACCTCCTTCCTCTTCGTACATTCGTCGTGAAGCTGAAGCGGCAAGCCATATAACCGTATACCACTGGGTGTTTCGCTCTCGGGATGGGTTATACCGCCTCGCCTTTCTGCATTAAGCTCTCTCTCCGTCTCTTGCCAACCGACAATTTGCGATACATTTGCGCGAAGAAGCCAACCCCGGGCTTTCCATGTATTTTCCATTGAATTCAGGAAAGCGAAAATTTACGGCTGAAGATGAATTGAGGAAAAAAATGGGGTGAGGGAAAAAGGAATTTAATAGGTGAGCGAAATGCTCCGGGGGAATCGATCAAGGAAATGTTTTGGTGATCGCAAAGGTGTCTTTCGAACTGGGGATTAGTCTTTCTATTTTATCTTTGATAGAAGTCAATTATATTTGGTTATTTTTAAGAATTTGAATTGAATTCAGGAAAGGGAAAACTCACTGCTGAAAATAAAGGAAAAATGAAATTTAATATAATAAAATAATATTATAATATTATATTATTATTATTATTATTATTATTATATTAATATATTATTATTATTATTATTATTATTATTATTATTAGATTATAGTAAATATTATTTTATTATATCATAAAATAATATTTCATATAATTTAGAAAATGCAAAGAAAATTTGAACTGTTGACAGGAAAAAATATAATCTATTTTATGGCATAGGTTTATACCATAGAAAGAATAAATTGACGACGAAAGAATTTTTTTTTTTTTTCAAAAAAAAAAATTGCCCCCTCGAAATTAGTTTTCGACGCAAGAAAATTATAATTTCCTCTGGAAATTATCATTCACTCAATGAAAATTATAACTAATTCAAATCATTGATAGACGTCAATGTTCATTTCTCATGTTTAGAACGCAATTCGCAGCTTATTTTAAATATTATCCTCACACTTGGGGGTTTGAGTGGATCCGGGAAAGGCGAATTCCGCTCGGCGGGGTGGCTCGTTGTCATGGGGACACCACACACGACCCACCCCAGTGCTCAATGCACCCGTGGATGGCCTCTCCAATGGAGACTCCAGCCCCCGCTTTTAATCCGATACAATAGTTGATAATACCTCCATTTAAAAAATTGTTCGAGTGTGAAAATGTAAAATGCTGTTATGCCATTTATTCCAAATCATTTGAGCGTTGAGAAGTTAAAATAAAAAAGAGAATATTAGACAGCCGCATGAATTTTTTGTCACTAAAATCCACCCTCAGTACAATTTTTCACGAAAATATTCTCGAATCGCGGAAAATGTACTCTGAATCCGCGATTTCCGGCTCTTTGTAAATTGAAGAAATCATTTATTCCGATCGATAAATGAGGGAAATGATCGATATATTCAGATACGAGTGGAGCGCGGAGCGACTCCATTCAATGTTGAACGCTAATTAATTCCAATTAGGTTCTACGAATCTAACCGTCTGTGAAGTGAACGAGGAAGACAGCGGATAGTCGCGTCTCACTCCGATGGGATCGAGCCAGAAAGTGCAATATAATGAGTTACCCGACCTTCCGCGACCTAGATTCGATATTCCCCCCACCAATTGCGGATAAAATCCTTTTTTTCGATTTCTTCGACGCATAACAGAGGCATCACTCGCGCAGTAAATCCCTTTTTCCTCAATTATCACGGGATAATACTCGTTTCCTTAAAATGCCTATTCACTCGGCGCTCATGACGAGGAAATCGTCCCCCTCAATTTGAATAAATAAGCCGCGATGTGCAGTCAATCGAGTGAGAACAATTGCAGATCGAAAATCATTTTTAATGAAATTGAATTGAGAGTCACTTCCGTTGCGAGTGATCTCGAATAGGAGTGCGTCATGGTGGTCGATTTTTAGATCAATATCTCGAGTGTATCCTCGTGTGAACGAGATCCTGTGGAGGAGATAAGTACTGAGATACCTGTGGACCGTAATGGTGCCTCTGAACGAGATCATTACAGGGGAAAAAGCAAGGGTTTTTTTTCAAGTCCCAGTCAGCGTATTTATAAGCGATGTAATTTTTTTTTATGCTCACGCAAAATTGAATATGATTAAATCACTCGGTATTCCACACGTTGTGATGAACGACGAATTAAAAAAAAATTCAATAATGATTCTATAAATTTTTTATGAATATTGATTTCAGTCGTTGTAAACTATTTCATAAATCCAGAAATTTAATTCGTTTCCTGCCATTAATTCTCCCATGAATTGTTCCATCAATTTAATTCTGATTTAAATCAAATTATCCGCCCCCGCAACTAAACGAAAGCGAAACAACTTCTGTTAATCCGTTGAATAAAAATAAATCACACGATACATTTATCGAGGAAATTGCCTCGCCCACGTGACGCCGGCGCCATCTACAACGCAGTTGACGTCCGAGAAGGCGCCACGGTCGTGGGAGTTTGAACCGTCCCCCCTCCGTAAAAGGCGCAAGGAGAATAAGCCCGCGTCACACCCGACTATTACTCACATATACGGAGATAACACGCTTAATTTATGATAATTCATTGCATTCAAATTGGTGGAGGTACAGCGATACTCCGGTGTCCCCTCTCCCGCGGCCGTCAGCACCACCACCATCTCCCCCCGGTGCACCTTCGCTCCTTTTTATTTCACTTATAAAATTAGCATTCAAAGGAAAACCATTACCTCGACGCTAACTCGATCTCAATGCTATTTCGTTATCGGGTACCGGTTAGTGACTTCGTTCTTTTTGCCTTCACTTTTTTTCACAGTGCATGAGTTAGAACAGAGAGTAACTACTGGGTATTTAGACGGTAAATTGATGGTAATGGGGGGATCGTTAAATTTTTTTTGAGGAGCTGCTTTCAGGGGACCGATCTGGGCGGCGAGAAAGTACTCGTTGGGAGAAGACATTGGAAAATGCGAGGGAACGTGTGAAATGATTAATTAATTCGATACATTTTAGAATTGACGAATTAATTTGACTATTTTTATTCATCACCTACTTTTGGGATTTTTATTAATTTCAATTCGTTCAATTTTTTTCGCGAATGGCGTAAATTTGATTCTCTTTCGTTTTTTCACTTGCACATGAGTTCTGAGGTATAGAAAATCGTGAAAATTCTCCGGTGAAAAATTATCTATTAATTTTTCACTCTTCATTGATTTTTTGTCTATATTTCATCCATTTTTATAACGCATTTACGAGTCTATGAAATTTAATACATTTGACATTTAAATGAAGAAAAGGAAATTTCTCTTAAGTAAATGTGATAGTTCTGGCAATAATAAACGTAAATGCGAATAAAATTTGAATAAATGAACAATTGAATAAATGAAGAATGAATAAAAATAATAAATAAATTAAATACCTCATTTCATTGCATTGTTAGAATCCCCGATTAATTCCACAAAAAAATTGAAGTTGAAAATCAGGAAAATCACATTCTCTGACATTTCATGGAACATCTCATACTCATAAAGCGGAGAGTAAGAAATCGCCGCGAATGTAGGTTGAAACTCGCCGCAAACCGAGCATTCCGGAAATTCGAGAAACATTCGCAGTCTCAATGTTTTTGTCACTGGATTTCTGCATTTACGGCATTTGCTGAAAACCAGGGGCTTCAACGCCGCATGTTGCCGCTTCCTGAAGTGATGAAATGCGTAAGAACCCGGCCCAATTAATTAAAGAAGTGCAAATGCGGGCGCCTGTCCGGTGCCTACCGGAATTATTAATGAGGGGCAATTCTCATTGCAGTATAAATTTTATGGGAAATTCTTTACTCCTGTTTTTATTTCTGCGAGAGAGCAGATGTTGGAGGCAGTTGAAAAATACTACACGATAAAATTTTTGTTAAACACGACTTGTTTAACAGTTTAAATTAAAATTCATTGATCTGTCGAATTTCAACCGTTTGATTTTTCATGAGGAAAAAAAATTCGAATCGAGATTTCAATTTTTCTTCTTCTCCTCAGGAATGAATTCCATCAATCCACGAATGCCGGATTTTACCTCCCGGATGTTTTCATCTCGAGAATGGGGATTTTTTGTTCCGTGAAAGTCAGCCGTAAACAATTTATTTACAGTAAATTAACTGATTCGCTCAAATGACCGGTTCCGTTGCCCCTTGATTCGTCAAGTCCCACATGCGTTGAACAACCATGATTGATTGTCTCACCTTTGTCTCACAGTAATGAGATTCCCGCTGCTGTTCCTACACCTGTGCCTCGCAGCCGAATTTCTTCTCGTCGGCATCATCTCTATGATGAAAATCATAAAGCGAGAGAACACAGGCCAATCTCGCCTGTTCAAATGGTCCTGACGCGTGGAAAAAATTCAACTTTTCACTTGTTACGGGGGAATGAAGCAAAAAGTTGGGTATGGAAAAAATTAATTGAACTTTCATTCTCATTTCTCATAACAACCCCAATTTCTTCAAACATCAATCAATCTTTCACTTCCACAGAGTGAAGGGTCAAATGTTGTGAAAAGTAATGGATAAAAAGCATGACATGTTTTCAAAATATTTTGACACAAATGGAGAAATTTTTTGTTGTGGAAATTAAGAAAATAATATCATTTTTGGATAAAAATTAATCAATTCTTGTGAGAGACTTTACAATTGATTTATTATTTAAACTTTAGAGATATTTTAGGAAAAATTCTATAAATTTATTTTTTGACAACGAGTTATAAAATTATTGAAGAATTCCAATTTTTCAAAATTACTGTTTATTTCATAAAAATTCTCAAACAATTAATTTTTTCAATCAGTCGATATATCCAGATTTTTATCGTTTATTAAGAATTATTACAGACGAATGAAGCAACAAGTGGGGTACATAAAAAATTAATGGAATTTTCATTCTCATTTCTCATGACAACAAAACCCCAATTTCTTCAAACATCAATCAATCTTTCACTTCCACAGAATGAAGTTTCAGATATTGAAAAAACGAATGAATAAAAACTTTGACACATTTTCAAACCATTTCGAACCATAAATAATAAATAATTTTATTTTTTATGAAATTGAATAAAAAAAAATTATTTTGAACCAAAAATTAATCAATTGTTGTCACCATTCGCAGTTAAACTTTTTCATAAAAATCTCCCAACGAAGAAAAACGAAGAACACCCCCCAGAAAATCACCAATAATTAGTAACAAGAGAAGAATAAACAAGAGAGACACCCGCGATCGCCCATAATTATTCCTGATTATCCAAAGACGCAACAGTCCTCAATTTTCCATCGAATCCAATCATCCCATCGAAGCGATTCCCAAGAAACTGCTCACATCCAAGAGAAGTACGTGACAATCGCCAGAACAATCCTCGAATGAAACAATAATAACGAAAGATTGAAGGTGGGATGAGAAATTATTTATAATGCCCGGCCATGTATAACGAAGGAAACTCGCCGAGGAGCAATTAGAATATTTTCTGTTGTGAAAGAGGATGGGCTTGGCTGACACTCTGACAGGCCACAGTCAAATGTTCCACGCTTCCTTGACTCTCACTTATTCTTTTTTCTCTCCCTCTTTTTCACTCCTTTTATCTCCCCAACGTCTTGTGCGTACACATATCGCTGCGGATGCGCGTACGAGCTGCTCCCATAACTGTTTATTCCTGGTCACTCATTTTACACGGGGATATTCACTACAATGTTACAAATTGTGACGCTGGTTGGCCAGTTTTGCTGCCGTGTCTTTTTTCTTTTCTTCAGTTCAAGGGTCGTTTCACACGAGTGTTGCGACAAATGAGACACTGACGCTCACAATAAACTGCAAGTCATACTTTTTCTGAGTACTACTGTCCCTATGAGTTGTATTTGTCACTTGAGTGCTCCTCAACTTCACTTCCTCGTTTGTGGTTTTCATACTGTGACTCGGCGTTTTACATTGTTGTCGTTTTTACGAAATTCTGGTTAATGTTAATTGCTCTCGGTGCAGGATTTTTTGTTGGGAATTTGTGGGTCATCATTGGCGTCATTGAATGATAATTTCATTCATGGTGTGAAAAATGAATAACACATTTTACCTCTGTAGCTTTCGGAATTTAATTTAGAAACTGTTCATTTTATTCATTCGCTATTTGTAAATTATTCAGGAATTATTAGGGGAAAACGCGTTTTTTCTTCATTTTTTTCAGTTGAAATTATTCATGATATTTGTAGGTGTGTGTCAGAGTCCCCACTGGACCCTCATTTAAAAAAAATTTTGCCATGATTTTGTTATTCATAAAATTTTTTTAATTTCAGTCAAAATTTTCAACCATTGGGAAACGTATTATGAATCTGAAAACAAAATTACGAAGTCAATTTTTACAGGAAGATTCATCAAATAAGTTAACTAAAATTCCGGAAGCCCGTGACTTTTTAAAATAAATTATTCTTATAAACAATTAATTTCTCATGACAAAAATTTTTTCACTCATTTTAATCAACGAATTCGATAACAGAAAATTTCCAAATCAACGAATAAAAAAAACAATTCACCCAAAAAAAATTACATTATTTTTTAAATAACGTAAAAAAACCCCACGTTTCTCTAACATCGTAAAAAATCTGGGGCAAAACGGATTGTTTCCCTTATTCGAGGAATTCGTCGTCCTGAATCTCCCCTAGAAGACAAAATTGTAGAAATTCATTTGGCCTGTACCCCCGAAAAAAAACAAGTATTTCCCTCATTGTATGTGAGAATGTTTTCCGTGAGAATATAGAGACGTCAACCTGGGGAATGGTAATCGATTGCACTGGAGTCCCTCGCGCACACCGAGGAATCCTGTGGGAGTGTGCAGAGGCAGGACATAAAGGCAAAAGCAAGAGAGAACATTTTGCCTCACCCCGATTGTTCTCATCGCCATCAGTTAGCTACAAGTTTTTCTCGCTCTCTCGTCCTCCCTTTCTCCGTCTTTCCTTCTCGGTTGGCACTGGATAACTGTAGTCTTGGGGCCCCTCTGATCCAAGAAATTTCGCCGGTGCACTAAAACCTCCGGACGCAGGACGATCGATTGTACGATAATATCGGCCTCATTTGTCAACCCTGAAAACCCTTTTAAATGCAAATAGAGGTGAACTACAGCGGAGTGGGCACTACTGAATTTCTTGGAGGATTTTTTTTGTTGTTTGTTACTTTGCGATTGACCTAGGGGGCAGGGGGAGGAATAATATTCATATGCAGTTAATTTTTGGAAAAACTGAAATTTCGTGAGTGAAATTAAATTCATTTTTGAGGATATCCAAGTACTTTGGCTATTTTTTCTCCAGTTTCCGGTCATTTTAAAATGATTTTAGTATTTAAATTTTATAGGTCTAAATTGGAACCGTTAGAAAATATTTTTCAAATCTAAAAAAAATTATAAAGTTTAATTTTAAGGGAAGATTGAGAAAATAATTTTAAATTTTTTTTTGACAATTCCGTTTATTTTTTGTAAATAATTTATAATTTATTTAATCAAGTCATCGCGCGGGGGTTACCCTGGATTTAATTCACTTTTCTTTCAATGAAATATTGAAATGATCAAACTTACAAACAATCAATTTCCCGCCAAAAGATCATTTGTTCGGAAAAAATAATGGAAGTTCAGACTGAACAATTTCAATTAAATTAAATATTTTTCAGCAACAAGAGGACAACACTATTCAGCATTAAATTAAATTGATAATTTTATTGATTTCTCTCAATTTCCCGAGATAATTTCACAAAAATAAGTTGCCATTAATTTTTCCACAAACTTTTGATTTTTTTATGCCGAAATTCCTCGAAATTTCGGGGATTAATAAATTAGATTTGTCCTTTTCTCGAAATGTCATGATTTCGTCCACATCAGTGAGTTTTTCTCCGATATGATGAGTGAATGAACCTCTACCGAAGAGAAAACACATTTTTCCATGTCAGCCCAACACAGCTATTCCCCTTGTACGAGCATACTGCAACCCGTTTCAACTCCTATTGTATAAGGAAGACACGTAGTACAACAGCACCTGTAGCGCGCATTGCCGCGCGTCCATCTGTCCACTCTTGTCCGTCTGTATCGGCGAGAAGCACAAGAGTTTTCTTGCTTTTGGAGAATCAATCGAGCCGACTGCCTTCTTTTTGCTTCCACGAAGAGGAAACAGTTTTTCCACGTCCATGAACAATTTAACCATCAATTCCCTGTTTTTGCAATGATTCTTTTTTTCCATAGAAGATGTGTTTGGATTGAGTCAATTTATTACATACATTTTTTTCGTTTATTCCTCTAATAAAAACCAAGCGAAACCTTTTCAGTCAGGGGTTCATTTAGTTTGGAAAATTTATTTGCTAACGTCTTCTTCTGTTATAATTAAACAAAAATATATTTATCCATAAATATAAATAAATGAATGAATATAAATAAGTAATAAATAGTATGCATAACTATTATGTCAATTAATGCGCGCAAGCCGCGCTCCCTTTCCTACTTCAATGAAGAAAGATGTAGAAAAGATAATTTCGTCATGACACTTGCAATCGCTGAAGGTTTCTGGATAAGTGCCGGAAGACCATGTCATTAACCAACTCCTGTGGACACTCCGAGATGATTCTCCGTTCAGGTTTATGCGGATTACATAACCTCTTCCCTTGTACCTCATACCAGGTGACATAAAAATCCTGGTTAGCCTTGGCTCAAGTCTTCAGGGACGGCGAAAAAAACACGCGAGTTTTTCTTTTTTCGTGTCAACTGCATTCCCCCTCGCCCCTCCACCGCGCCGCGCTCTTCGTCATCCCCTGTAATTTTGAAACTGGGCAGAGATTCCGGTATCAGAGCCGGTGGAGAGACACGTACGTAGCCTCGAGGAATTGACCAAATGTGGACGTAAGAATATCCGAAAGTACATGATGAAATATTTCATGTCTCATTAATCCGGTCTTTATATATGTGTAATCGTCGAACCTGTCATGGAGAAAAAAAAATTCATTTTCAGGGACGTGTCACTGATTTTCACTAATTTATAAAATTTCGTGAATGAAAATTCGGAAGTTTAGTCGTTTTGTCACCAATTTTTAATGACATCAATTTTCAGAATAATTCCCGAAAATTAGTGACATATCCCTGAATATAAAAACCTGTTTTTCTCGGACGGGGAAAATGGGATAGTGTCTTCGAGGATTGTCGAACAAAGAAGGAAAAGAGGACGAGAGCATTTTTTTCTATGGAAACGATTCGCAACGCATGCAGGTAAAAATCTGCATATACCTCGATTCTGGGCAGCCCATGGAGACAAACGAGCGGTGACAATTGTACTGGTGCCGTCACGCTTTCGACATTTTTTGGAAAACAGAGGGGAATACTAAAGTCTTCTGCATTTCTAATGTCAGGGAATTTCATCATTGACTCTACTTCAAAAAATATAGTTAAGACCCTCGGGTGATGGCCAGTCGCAAGCTTCTTGCCACGAATTCCGTTGGAAATAAAATAGAAAAATTTCAGTTTCCACGGAATAATTTAATTGATGAAGAAAGATTTATTATTTCAATATTTTATTGAAAGAAACAGTAATGAAACCAAGGGCAATGCCCACGAGGGGATTCGAACCCGCAACCTTCAGATTACCAACTTGCTACTCCAACCAATGTAGCTTGGGTGTTAAATAATTTAACTAATATCAGTTGCCACTGATTCCAAAAGTCAATCAACCCCCCTCCTTCCACCCCCCTCCCCCAAAAAATGTCTCCCCTCTCCCCCAACACCTTCATCGATCCATTTTCGATCCTAGTTCACCACTCACAGATAAATTACGGAATGAAGTGAACGTGCCCCTGTCCCCCTCGCCGCCCTGTCGCCGTGCATCCCGTTGAATCGCACGAGGTGAAGGTATTCCAGGGTGGCGATGCCCAAGCGTACAGGCGGCCACATCAAAGCGTACCATCGACTGCCGGGCTTTTCGCCTCTCTCCCTCTCTCTCCCTCCCGTCCTCCCGTCTCTCTTCCACTTTTCATTTTATATACAACGTTTTCGTTTTATACAGTTCCAGTGTTTCACGCACACTCCTGGATGATGCCTTCCTCACCAGTTGGTTTACACTCACCACTGATGCCCACTCACTTTGAAGGCCCAGCCTAACCCATTCGCCTGGGATTTTTTAAAACCAATGCCCCAGCACAAGGCATTGGGGTAACACTGAGGATAGCCCCGTGAGAGCGTGTCCGTTCGATTCCGGTCGAACCGGCTGGTACACGAGACGCCTTCCACCGGGTATTTTTATATACGTGTGTATACGTATTCCAACGACACGATACAACACGTATCTTTTATACGGTGTTGGGGTATGTAATGTCGGTGCATTGGGTTTATACCATCTCGTTCCCTTCGGTGGGTTTTCAATGTTGCTGGCCCAGCATCCGCTCTTGTTTCGCTGTGGATAAACATTTTGCCCCCTTGGTTTTATCAGGAATGTGGAAGATTAATGATACCAGGGGTCTTTATTCAATTTAACTCAATTAAAAATACGTAGCGGGTGATTTATTTGGTTAGGGAGTTGGGCTGTGGTTGCTTGTTGGTGATTTTCATTAGTCATTTTTCGGCTTCTGGGTGAATTATTTAACGTTGATTTATCATCCAGGTGGGGAATTTACATTTGTTGGGGATTTGTGAGGAATTGTGAGGCAGAGACTGACCCGAAACTCTGTTTATTCATTTGTTGAAGGCCTTTAAGAAGATGACAAAATCTGGAGAATAGCTAAAAAAATTTGTTCCTTTTCGAGGAACTGGATGAAACGAATTACATTTGATCGGGAGGGAGTAAATAATTTTAAGAGCTGTTTGAAAATACGAGGTGGCATGTGTGGGCGCCGCCATCTTGCTGGGATGCTTCCTCCCTCTGCCGCAAGGGGCTTCGAACATGGCAGCGGGTCCACCTCGCATTTTTAAATGTTCATTAAAATTATTTATTCTCTTTAGTTCATCCCTTGCTCTTTGCATAGACTTTCTATAAAAGGAACAAATTTTTTAAGCCATCTTTCAGATTTTTCTGTCCCCTTTCGGCTGAGAATTCGTGGCGCAATGTTTTTCCCGCCTTTCAGTGACTTTTTTACTCTGAAGATACATCAAATAGGGCATAAATATTCTAGTCTTCATGCATCAAGTTTAAATTGACAAAATGGATAGTTAAAATTCAAAAGTACTGGAATAGTCCATAATAATTATCATTTTGGTCAGCGACAATTTTTCTATTCATTCTCCATTCGTTATCTTTCATTCCTTTGTTACATTATGAATTGCGATGATTCGCAGATATTCACAGAACCCCATATTAACAATCAACATTGTCACGACACTGCGGATGTTTGAAAGGGGACAGGAGACCAGGACAAACAATAATATTTATGATACGACCTTGACGTATCTAAACACACCAACGTTTGGTGATACCTAACCATATATAATACACTTCCGAACGTGATCGACGTACCGTAGCGACGGATGGCGAACAGACCCAATGCAACCGGCCATTGCATTCGGTTTGACCCACATACCGTGACTACACAGATATCCTCATGTTTGATTTTACCAGCGGTTTTGTGATGTCACGTCCTGCGTTACCGTTAAGTCAACCGCGAACTTGAGGGATCAAAAATCATCAAAAAATTAATGCTCAAAAAATTCACAAAAAATGATCGAAAATAGCGTCTGAATGTCAAATAATTGCTTCATTCCTTTCCAATTATTGAAATTTTCTGCGAAAAAAAAATTTCGAAAATTAGTGGCACAGGGTTAAATAAAAAATCGTTGGAGATCCTTGCAATGTCAATTTCTTTTCAAAATTAACATTTAAATAAATTCACCGAAAACAGCGTGTTAATGTCAAACAACAATTGCTCCATTCGTTTCTAGAAATTATTAAAATTTTCTGCGAAAAATTTTTCGAAAATTAGTGGCACATATTCCCACACTGTTTGGATCTGAAATACATCTCGAGGGACCAGTGGAGTCATCCATGGTGCGCGCCAGCAGTTAAGCACCCTCCGAAGTTATCAGCGGCGCCATCTGCCAGCCGATGGCCTCAACCACTCGATTCCGCGAATGCAAAATTGTTGACCGGGCACGTTAATTTATACCAAAAGGCAGTTCTTCCTTATCTCCTCGTATATCTGTTGCTGATTCTGCGAGGCGAGAAAATAGTAATTCTACGGTGAAAAAAAAAATAGCGCGAGGCACGCATAGGCGAATGTAAATTATCTGTCGCATGACTGAATTACCGACATATCTCTCTTCGCAAATCACCACTTGTCACTTTAAATATTTTTCTATTTAAAAGCCCATTGTCGTGAAATTAACTGGCTCGCGTTATTTATCGTGACAAGTGATTGTTTTTTCAATTTAGTACTGATATTATTCGTCAAGTGCCAACGATTCGCACGTACAGTTGGCTATTAACGTACCTGCAAACTGCTTAATAACATAACGGTCAATTTACTACGATTAGTCCGGTGGGGTAATGATACCTCGCTGGGATCATTTGTTGTTAATTATTCTGAGAGCCGGTCGGCAACCCTCACCTTGGTTTAACGTTCATCAGGCGCCGACAACTAAATTGACAACTAATTGAAATATTACCGCGGTGAAAGAGAGCGGCGAGTGTTATCCCGTGTCGAGGAGTTTGAAATTATGTCGCTATTGGGATATAGGCGAGTTTCAGGTAATTTTGAGGACTACTATTAGCGCGCGATATTTATGGGATTTTTAATTGGGGGTGGATGGACTGGTGACTTCATTCCGGTTCATTATGCGCGATGATTGGGGATTGAGGCATTAAGTCAATCATTTGTTATTATGTGGTATTTACGAGTGTTTATTCTTAATTGAAATTAGACGGACTCCGTTGACACAATCGGGTTTCGTGCGATTTTTTCAAGAAATCTTAATAGTTTTTTATTTTTCGAGTTTAAGGATATTCAAGTATTTTTTAGTTTGATGCAGACAAATTTGTCAATTAAATTCCGTGGGAAAAATTTGGAATAGATCATGAATATGCAGATTCATTGAATTTACGTTTTGTATAGAATTTTTTTTTTAATATTTGTTGTGTATAAATAAATAATTGAAATTATTCAAACTTTCGGAAACTTAATTTTTTTAGGTATGAAGTCGATTTCCGGCAAAATTCTGCACATGAATAAATTTATTACGATCCCGAAATGATTTTGATGGTGGAAAATTAATTGTTTAAAAATTATTCATGGAAAATACTCGTAATTTTCAGAAATTACAATTTTTAAAATATTTCATCTTCCTCCAAAAGTAAATTTTCCATTTTTTTTTTTGACTTTTAAAATGTTTTCTAACGGTTCAATATTGAGATTCAAAGTCATTCTATTTTTCTTCTCCTTTCATCGAAAAACTCAGCCAAAAAAACTGAGAAAATTTGAGCTCAAGAATTTCTATACAAAAATCTCAATGAAATAAGTTAAATAGAAAAATCGAATTCTGCTGATTTTCCACATCAAATATTTCCCATTGCATATTTCTACCTATTGTAAACCTGATTCATATATGGCAACACCAATTGACTATTTTTCCAACTCAATCACTCATTACAAGATAATATTACATTGTTCCTTGGGTGTTCGCAAACACAGGCGATAAATCTTCATTGCCTGTCGCTCCGTAATTCTGTAATTAATGATCATAACGATCCATTGAATTAGTGTGACCAATTTCTCCATCGCAACAATACCCCTTTTTCCCTCTAAATTCTCCAAAACCGCACAATTAAAAAACACAAATCTCCTTTTCTCCCGCAAAAAGTTTGTTTGCGATAAATAAAATCCCGACAAGCGGAATTTTATTTATCCCACTCTGAGGGTAAAATGAACGTGAATAGGTTATTTGGTCAATACCGAGAAGAGCCCGCATCACTCAATGAAACGAGAAATAACGAGGCAACCCAGATAATTTAATAATTAATATTTGCACAGTGGATCATGTCTTAATGTCAATAATCCTGTTACGTTCCGGCGCAACGGTACGCTATCCGTAAAGGTTAAATGATTCATACGTAATGTTTTGAACACATCGTTATCGTTCACAACTTTGTTCTCTCATTTCTCAGGTGTATAGTTGTTCTCGTGATGTGGCCCAAGAGCTCGTTCCACTCTAAGCCTATATTTACCGTCAACGGCATGATCTAACCCGGGCTCACTCTCGTGATCCGTTGGCAGCCTGTCTTTTCGATGCCGCAGACCTTTTACCAGCGAGGCGAAAGAAGATACAAATTCTATACTCGGGGAATAGCAAAATTGTTTTCTTCTGTTTCTGCAATTTTTAATTCTCCCTTTTTTGCGTATTACGAATCAAACAATTGTCATTGCGAATTTTGCCTTGCTTGTTTTGAAAAAATTATTATAAGTCAGAGTACTTTGTCCTGAAACTGGAAAATTTGTCTGGAATTTCGAAAAAAATTATTTCATTTTTGGATAAAACATCAATTTTTTATTCAACAAAACAGTCATTATGCAATGAATTTCACGAATTTGTGACTCGAGCTATTTTATATTGTGGGATTTAATTTGAAATAATATAGCATCTTCATTATTAGAATGCGATTGTATTTTTAATTGACGTATAACAATAATAATAGTTTTTTTGTCCTAAAAAAATATATAATCTTTGCTGAATAAAAAATACTTCAGTATTGGCAAAAAAAATAACAATTTAATTACTTAATTACATATTGTCAATTATTAATTTATAAACACAATAACAATTATTTTTGTGTGCGTGTGAAATACATTTTATTGTATTCTGTCAATCTCTTTTTATCGTCTACATCAGTTATTCATATTTGCTAGACATTTTGGCTATTCAATTTTCTGAATACTTTGTTACACGGGAATTAATGAGTCGGACCGGGCGAAAGTTGACCTGCGGATATTTTTTTTGAAGGTAGTCCGACTGCTAAAAAAAGTGCGTGGCTGCAGCCAATGAGACTCGAACGTGGGTGGTTAACTACATTTCTCTCTCTCTTTCTTATATATGGCATCGCGTGGGTGTAGACTGCACTTCGACTCCCTGCAGAATCCATATGTATTTCAAAATGGTGGACTGGATGAATATGATAATGTCTTCCCTGTGAAATTTTAGAATCTCCCATTTTTTTTGACAATCGCAACTATTAAATTTCCATTTTAGAAAACTTTTTCAATTTTTCCTCCTCAAATCAATTCTACTTTCCTCAATCATTTCTCCCACTTTTTGATAATTACCATAAATCAAACATACGCCCTTTTAAACCCATCACACGATTTAAAAAATTAAAAAGTCGTATCTCCACGCCACGAACACAAAACTTTAAATTTTTATCGAAAAGTTTATTGAGTAAATCAGAAGAATCAAACGCTCGTCCTCGAATTTTTTTACATTAAAAAATTTTGTGTCATCATCGGTCACATCATGCCTAAAAGAGTCTGCCCCCAAGTTGTCCTCCTATATTCAATAATGCTCCATTTTATTCTTAAATAAAAAATTGCAGTAATTAAATTTTAGTTTCAGAAAACGTATTCATTTCTCCTCTTCAAATTAATTCCGCACGTCTCAATCATTTCCCCCACATTTTGATAATTACCGCAAATCAAACATACGCCCTTTTAAACCCATCACACGATTTAAAAAATTAAAAAGTCGTATCTCCACGCCACGAACACAAAACTTGTAATTTTTATCAAAAAGTTTATTGAATAAATCCCAAGTATCGAAAGGTCGTCCGTGGGAGATACGGCCTTTAAATTTCCGCACGGCATTCCTCCCCCCTGACACATTTTTTCGTTATCCTCCCCGCGTTTAATGTGACACAACAGATAAGCGAATCAGAGCAGCGAGATAGCATGCCGCAAACTGTGTGACCGAAGGGGTTTTAAAAAGAGAAAAGTACACAAAGTAATTGCGATTGCCATCGGTGAATGGAAAAACTCGGGTTTTATATCGCGTCAAATCTTTCATTATTACGATGATATTTTTCTCTTCAACGAGGAAAACAAGCCTGAGGTCCTTGGCCGCAATCGTTGGTACGTGATCAAAGCTCATGTTGAGCTCAACAGCGAGATAATTCTAGGAGCAATTATAAAATACGATTATCCCGATAGTAACCCCTCGCGACCACCCCAGTAGTGAAATATATCGGGCTCGTCTCCTCGCACACGTGAGTAGACAGTCTCGCTATCTGTCCGAGGCGGGTTCTATCGCTCGGGAACAGGTTTCCAGGGGGCGAGAATTTTTCCGCAATTTTCGATTGCATCTCGCGCGTAGCCGCAGTAGCTCGCGTCTCCACTCCCCTGCAGATGATATATTTACCGTCTGGATCCTGATATAAAACCATTTTCTTTAATTAACCAAGTTTTTACTAAAAAATACAACAATATTTGCAATATATACATTTCTTAAAAACTAGTTTGAAAAACCTTTTACATAAAATATGAATTTAAAATATAATTTATATTTTATTTATAAACTTTGGCCCTTGGAATTTTCGATGACGAAATTCCTTGAAATTCCAACGGAATATTGCAATTGATGAATTCCATTTGGGAAAAAAGATTATGGAATTTTAAATTTCATGAAAAATTATGAAATTCCAAATATTTTGACAGCAGAAAAACGAGAATTCCTCAATTTATTTGAATTGTCAATCAAAATATGAATATTCAAAATCAAATTACTCTCAATTTTAAATTTATTGAGAATTCAACGGCTTTCACCTGAATTTTCCTGATATCGATTAATTTTCGGAGGATAATTAATTTTACATTTACAATTTCAATTGATTTTTCAATCACATTTGAAATTTTTGATGACGAAATTCCTTGAAATTCCGGATGGAATCCCAAATATTTCAACATCAACACATTCCAATTTTCAATGAAAACATGAATATCCAACTGCAAATTTTTTCACCTGAATTTTCTTGATTTTTAGTCATTCTCATGAGATAATCAAAACTGACAATTTTCATTGACAAAATTCCTTGAAATTTCAGTAATAATTTCACAATTAATCCAAAAGCTGAATTGACTCAAAACGTCAAAATATCTCTCCCCAAGTGATTTCTCGTACAGCAGCCCCAGCTGATTGATTAAATCGCAAAAAAAAAAAAAAAAAAAAAAAAAAAAAAAAAGATTAAATCGCCCGTTAGACCTCTCCAAGCCTCTCCCCATGTATCATTATTTTCCAATGTCTCCCGGTTCTGCAGATATGTGTAACATTTACCCGCATGGCACGACATTTGACGTGCCAGTCGTGACTGACGGTAATATCGTTGAAACGCCCCGTAAGGTTGGTAACACCTCGGAGGTTCCCAGGCAAGGTCCCCGGGCGCGTCGAGGCTTCCTTGGAAACAATTATCCGCGAGGATATAATAACAAAGTATACACACTGGCAATGGTCACATACAATTGTGAGCGTACGAAATCATCGTATGGTTTCATCCACTCACGCGCGTGTGTGTGCGGCGTTATCCATCTCCCTGGCTTCTCCAATGCAGCTACGAAGACGTATGGCCTCGTAAATCTATCGCCTACTTCGGCCTCAATGCAATAATTTTCAGGCTTTTGAGGAAAAAAAATTCTGTTCGAAAATTTTTTTTTTATTTTTCTTCACTAGTTTCGTTCTTATTTTCTTGTGTGAGAAACTATTTCTATTGAAATTACAAAAGCTCATATTTATTCATTCATTTATTTATTTATTCATGGAGTAAATAAAAAATTAATGGAAAATTCTGTGCAAATTCCACAGATTTTTTAGCAAATGCGTTAGGTTTTCCGATATGCTTAATTAATTTATTAATTATTTCAATGGATTAATTTATTACTATCCATAAGTATCCATTTATGGATTAATTAATCCATTGGATTAATTGTTCAAAGAATTATGACATCAATTGACAATTTTTGTTTAGAAAAAATCAGTAAAGTTTCCAATATAATTTATGTTATTGCGAGAGATTTTCTATAGAAATTTCTCGACATGAATTTTCCAAGTTTTTCGAGTCTATTTTTCATCTCTCATTTAAAAGAATCAACTAAAATCATTCACCACTCAACAAATTAATCAACCGATTAAAGAATTGCGGCATCAATGCATAAATTTTAACAGAGAATGCCCAGTAAAAATTATCTTCCAGATAAAATCACAAAAAAAGAATTTTAACCATAGAAAATTTGAGAAATGAATTGACTCTTCCCATAGAATATTTTCTATCGAACCTGCGAATAAAAACGCGTGAATAAAAAATAGAAATCCACTAGAATTCCTAGCGAATTGGCAGGATTTTCCTCCGTACGTGACTCTCCTCTCAAACATACACTCTCCGTGCCCTCGAATTATCGAAGGCACCAAAATCCTCACCGGATCCATACACCACAGTATCTCCCCCTTAACACACCGCGAGTACCCCAGTAATAACCCAATAAATCAGAGTAGCCCTGTTGCAGTGCAATTACCGTTCGGCGATGCTGAACTGCGCGAAATCCCGAGGAGGAACCCGGCCCTTCTCGTAAATATTGCCCATGGTGTGCCGAGAGCTTGTGGTGTTCCCTCCGTCCACCATCTTTCTCCCTTTTATTTTTTATTTCCACTCCGCTCACCGAAGCCTCCTCTCACGACTCCCTTTATTCTTCGTTCTCTGAAGCCATCCGAGAGAAAAGAAATGGATGAAAAAAAAAATATTACGAGAATGAAAAATATATTTTTTGCTCCGCGCGCAGTTTCCAGGGTTGCCCCGGCATATATCCTCCCTCTGCAACGTTCCGCCTTCTTCTTCTCCGGCTTCGGCCGCAGCACATTCAGCGTCTTCTCCTTGCGCATTTTATTTACGGAGGTGAAATAACACTATGGGAACCGGCGTCACTTGCTCCGCTTGGCTCTCTTTTGGGGGTTTAATTGCCAAGTGAAACGATCTGTTAATTCGAGAGTGTCAGCCTGAGAAACACTCGCTAACGAATAACTCAAAGTGCTTTTATTAGTCGTTTTTATTGTTTGCGGGGTTTAATACACTGTTCTTAGGAGAGAATTAAATATAGCATGGAGTATGATCACTCATTGGGCATTTTATTTTTGGTTTGCTCACTAGGGTCGCTATTATTGTGATTTATTTCTTGTTTAAACTTTGTAGCAAGAGAATAAATTAGAAAACATGGGAATTACATTAAAATTAATTGAGAAAGCCGTTTTTTATTGGCAATTTTATTTTTTGTTTTTAAATTTCATTCAAATGTAACGGATCGAATAGAACACTTCACCAAAAATTCTTCCATTCATGTATCCAACATTTTAAATTAATAAACTCATATATTTGTTATAATCAAAATTTTTAATTACATAAAATAGATAATTCATTCCAAATAAATTAATTCTGTTTGTCGTCCTAAATAAATCAATAAATCCTACATAAATCTAAAAACCACGGATTAATATTAAAAAACAATTTATTCGATTAAATTATTCAACCGAAATAAACCATTCCTTTCTCGTCTTCGTGTCCCCTAGGACCCCATTAATCCCAACCGATGGTCAAACTCGCAGCCAAAACGACTCAAATTGAAACAGTCCCTCAACATTTTGATCATTCCACTCGAATAAATATCGTAATTATCCTCGACCCCTCAATTTCCCTCGAATACAATAATTTCCAAGGAGCTTCATTACTCCCCCCTTCCAAAAACTTCATCCGCAAAACTTCATAATCCTCTCCACAACATTTTATAGGATAATGGTTACGTAAATTAATAAAGAGCGAGTGCACACGCGCGTCGCAGCGAATCGTCTTCGTTTCAGCGGGCGAATGGGGGTTCCCCTGCGAGTGAAAAAGTCCAGAGTCGACACGAGATTACAACGTATAGATGGCATTGATGTATGGACCGAGCGCGTTTTGATCGTCGAGAGAAGCCTGGGGGTCCACCATACCATGTAATTGACGCTTCAAGTTCTCCACATCCCCGCGGTGATTTTTTTTATTCACCGCAAAAGGGCTCTCCCTCACTCCCACCGGAGAGCGACTCACATCCGTCTGGCTGGATCAAGCAACTCCATTTTGATTTTACCGCGGATGAAGGCTACTCGCGTGCACGACGGGGAATCAACGCGCCCGTTTTCATACCGATTCTCTCATCTTCGACAATGAGTCGGAGGTAGAGAGTCGTCGAAAGGCCTGGTTAACCCCGAGAAAGCCGATATTATTATCTGAGAACACTTTGGATTCTATTACGTGAATCAGGAAGCCATTACTCATGATATGCTTGTGTCGACGCAATGAGCGGTTTCGATTCAACACTTGGAGGAGGAAATTTATATTTTTTCAGGGGGTGCAGTGCAGTGCAATAGACTCGAGAGAAAATTTCGTAGAAAAACGGAGGAAATTCACTGGAATTTATATTCGATTTTTATTTGAATGTTCGATAGAAAATATTCTAGAGAAAATCAGAGTGGAATGGGATTTTTTTGTAGAACAGTTTATCATTTATTCCTTTATTTTCTCCACTTCAAATCATTTTTTTCTCATACTTTATGTTTCATTAGGAATTTCATGAAATTTCAAGGAATTTAGTTTAAAAAATTCACAATTCGTTGGAAAGTCAACGGAAAATTTTCATTTCAGTTCAATTATTTCTCCTTATTTTTATTAATTTTCGAGGAAAATTAATTCTTTTAAATTAATTCAAACTTTTTTATTGAAAAACAAATTTTTTAAATTGGGTTAAACATTTAATTTTGAGTTTTTAACTTGAATTTTGTATAATTTCGCACTGAATATTCATGTTTTGAATTTCAAAATAAAACATGACATTTCATCATGTTTCCTTTTACAACTGTTCGTAAACATTAAAAATTCAAACGAATATCATCCAAAATTTAACAAAAACCGTTTTACCCCATAACGATAAACATTTTGGAAAAACTGAAATAAAACGGTCGTTTTTTTCGTGTTGTGAACGGTTTTTAAACTCGAATGTTTTTTAATGTGAACAAATGGTATTGTTATTTTACCAGGACTTTCGGCGCGGAATATAAATCTCACCGCGGACAGATGCGCCGCCTCTGCGGTGCTCTTCCGACCAACCAAACCCGCGGTGAATATTTCAGGGCGACGCCCTCGAAATCGAAACCAAGAGGGCCCGGTTTTTTTCCCGGCGAAACTATACCGTTTCGAGAATATCTGGATTTATTCGCGTGTGCATATCATTACGTGGGCGAGCCACCATTAGCCGGAACGATCCGACTCTATGTATTCCACTAAAGCTCATCGATTCACACTCTACTCTTTTCGTGCCCCTTTTTCTGAGACGCTTTCGCGTCGGCAATTCCGCGAATGCATTGATGTCTACATTTGTCTGTATTTCACATCAGGATTAACGGATTATTTGAATTAAATAACTTTTATAACTCATTAGGAAACATTCATTTAAACGTAACGTTCATTTTTATTCGCGTTCTTATTCTTATCAAATGAACCCTGAATTTCTTTATAATACTAAATTTACTAGAGAGAATTTACTTGAATTGAATCAATTCAGGAGCGAAGCAGTAAACCGGGTTAAGTCGATTTTAACTGTTGGCCAGTTTTTGACGAATATCTCGGAATCTAAAAGAGATACAAAAATTTTTGTCAAAACCTTTTTTGTAGAGCCAACTAAGGGTTACAAAAAAGGTCGTGAGCAAAATTTTCCTATCTCTCTTAGATTCCGAGATATTCATCAAAAAATGGCCAAAACTAAAAATCGACTTGACCCGGTTTACCGCTTCGCTACTGAATTATTTATCCTCCATAATTAAAACATGCCCATTAAAATGAATAAATTATGCGTTTATACTTCCGTTCATATTTTTCGAAGTCTCCGTTTTGCCAAATTATTCAAGTTCTCAACCAAACAGAATTTTTAAAATTTAAAAACAATGGAGTTCTTGATTCGCGGACATGTTCCCTCTGCAAATTTTCCCACTTTCCCATTAATTTTTCTCCCGATCCCTGGAATTTCAAATTCAAATATTATTTCGTTGATTCATCAGACGTAGAAATATCTGATGAAATTCGTTCTGTCGATGAAAAAAAATGGAAGAAAAAAAAAACAATGCATACACACGCTACGCCGAGAAATCGCGTGTCAGTATCGCATCTAAGCCCTCACACAGGTCGCGGGCGAAACCGCGGGCAAGAGGGGAGGAGGTGAAACTCGGTAATGGCGTTCACCCAACACCAGTTTGAACTAAAAACACACACGGAAGATCCCACGTTCGGGGTAAACACGCATATACGACGCACCTCCCCCGCCTCCATCGTGAATTTCACCTCTTGTATCTCCGTCTGAAAAGCCCGTAGTGCCCCGAGAGTGTGTTGGCTCCACACGAACTGATCAAGGGGGCAGAGCGAGAGAGACTATCCACGTATACATTATGGTTTAGGTGCACCCAGGGCCAGTGCCAGACCGCAGGGAATTGGCGAATCACGCAATCGTATTGGCTCGAGGTTAACCTCGTCGCACCTACGCTAATTCCATTAATCCAGGGCATGTGGATACGGCTTTTATTCGAGGGATAGGATTTTTATTCGCGGGATACGATTTTTTTACATTTTGTGGAGAGGCATTCTATTCTGATTTCTATCTGTGAAGATAAAAGTTTGGTAAAGTTGTTTTACAATGAAATATGTCGAAAATACCTGTCCGCGAATCCTCCATTCTGATTGGTTCATGAGTCGCGTGAAGTGAGTCGCTAAAACAGCCCGCGGTTTTCCTATCTATAAAGATGGAAGATCCGCGATGTCGTTTATGTTGAAATATGTCGAAATATATCGAAACTACCTGTGCGCGAATCCTCGATTCTGATTAGTCGATGAGTCGCGTAAAGTTAATCGGTAAAACAACCCGCGGTTTTTCTATCTCTAAAAATAAAAGTTCCGCGAAGTCATTTTATGTCGAAATATATCGAAATAATCTTCACGTGAAGTTAATAGTCACCAAAACAACACGAGGTATTTCTATCTATGAAGTTAAAAATTTCGCGAAGTCGTTTTTTATCGAAATATGTAAGAACGGCCCGCCCGCGAATTCTCCATTCTGATCGATTCAATCAATTTTCTCATGTTTATCATCCGCGAAATTGATTCATTCTTCCTTCTCCGATTTTCATTCGACTGCCGCCATTTTTCTCCCAACTAATTGTTTTACTCTACTTCTTTTTCAATGTGAATACATCCCCTCAAGCCTGATTTCCATTTACTCTCGAGCAAATATTTTCACCGTCGCGAAATACCCCGGTCAGCTATAAAATATTAATCCAGATCTCCGCGATATGTAAACTCAAACAAAAATTATGAAAATCCGCTTTACCCCATGGCACTGCGAACGCCGATGAATATTCAAGACCGGCAACACGATCGGTCTTCTCTCATCGTGTGACGTGACTCAGATTTTTCATTACAACGATACCGTGTTATACATTTTTTCACACAACCCGGAGGAGTTATCTATATAGTTCGATAATAAATCATCGATGGACGGAATAATAAATTCTTTTAAGGCCGAATCGAACGCGTTTTATAATACCCTTCGTTGAGTCATCCACCGTCGATTCATCGGAATCACCACAAATCATTCGGGATGATTTCCATCGGAGATAAAGCATTCTTGTGTTACAAAATCGCGCGAAAGATTTTTATCGCGATATTAACAATAAATAATCCCCGGGAAACGAGAGATCTGCTGCGAAATTCGAAAATAAAAATTGTTTGCATTTTTTGGGGGAATGAGTCAGGGGTATATTTTGCGTGTGCATTTAGTGTGTCTGAGGATGTGGAATTTCTTTATCTCTACCCCCCCCCCTTTTTTTCACCTCGAGTGGTCCAACTGAAGGGCCTGGATTGGAGGTCGTGCATCACACGAGTCTGGCAGGATAATAGCCGACCTTCGGCGAATCTTATTGCCGGGACCAACGGACTTTGATTGATAGACGCCGAAATGTATAGCGTGTACTTGTCCAGAATCACTTTTGAAAAATACACCTTTTACGAGGGGATTGTGATGGAAATTTGGGCACAAAAGTATTCAATACTTCCTCTAAAAAAATTGCCGAATTAAAAATAAAAAATTTGAAACGAAAAAATTCTGTTAATTGAAAAACAAAATTTAAATTTATGCTCAAATATTGTTGGAGAATATGAAGGAATGGCTCATCCCAAATTTCACGTTCAGTAATTTCTAAAATTAAAAAAAAAGATTATCGCAATTGCAACATTTTTCAACGCTTAAAATTTATTTCTCAAAGTATTATCAGTTTTTTATCAGCGAAATTAAAAAAGGGTAAAATAATGCACGATTAATTAAATATTTGATAACATAGAACTGTAAATTTTCTATTAAATAAATAATAATAAATTTCTAAAAAGGGTTTCCTTCGTAACTAAATTATTGATTAATAAAATAAATCGGAATTTGAATATTTAAATTAATAGTTACTTCGATAATTAAAAATTCAAAAGTGATATTAACGAATTGACTATTTCAAAAATTAACGGTAATTATAATTTATGAATATGGCTAACCCTGACTGTGACAAAAAATTAAAAAAATTTCAAAGTCGAATGTAATAATTTCCCTATTTAAAAAATCTCGAAAACTCAAATGTTTCCCCTGAAAAATATCTCACGTGTCCACCAGATGGCGCTACCAGGCGGACTCTCGCCTCCGCGCCGCCACTTCACCGCGCATATCATTATCGAAAATTGCGATTCAAAGGGTGTAGCAACTGAGTACACGTTTTCATGCTGGACAACGGGATTATGCATGCCCTCTGTTTCCCGGCATGATCCGGCCAGAACGAAAAAAAAATAATACCATAAACAACGAGGCGAAGTTGTTGATGTTTTCCCCTCTCGTACTGCGGCTAAACGAGAGTTGCAACGAGAGTTTTCAACTTGTTTAGATCGAGAATACTAAATGACGCGGTTTGAATTGATGTTTCAGTGGAATACAGTACGTGAAAAGGGTCTGTAAATCGCCTCGGATGTGAGGGAGTAAGGGGAGACTCGACGTGGGTACATGTGGTGTTTTACGAGTAGTAGGAATTGCGACTGGGGTATATAGGACTCGGCCGGAAACCATTCCTTCACCAGCCACCCTCTCGTACCCTTTCCGGTGCAGCTAGAGGTAAATCTTACCTCGACACGCCAACCGGGGTTACTCTTCTATTCTAACATTTTTCATGAGAATACAAACGCAGGCTGAAATTAGAAACTGTGGGGTGATAACAATTTTTTTTATCGAAGCATTCGTCGGTTTGAGGGAAAGCGAGAAATTCTGGAATTTCAGGATTGTTAATTTTCCGGAAATTGCGGGATCCTGGAATTTCCTGCCAGTTCAGGTGAGATATCCTGGAATTTCAGAATTCTAAATTTTCCTGCAATTGCAGGATCCTGGAATTTTCTGCGATTTCAGGCGCTAGAAATCCTGGAATCTCAGGATTCTTAATTTTCCTGGAATTGTGGAATTGTGGAGTTGTCTGGAATTGTCTTAATTTTCTCGAAATTGCGGGATCCTGGAATTTTCCACGATTCCAGGCGGTATAAATCCTGAAATTTCAGGATCCTTAATTTTCCTGAAATCGCGGAATTCTGGAGTTGTCTGGAATTGTCTTCATTTCCTCGAAATTGCGGGATCTTGAATTTTCCGCGATTCCAGGCGCTATGAATCCTGGAATTTCAGGATTCTGAATTTTCGTGAAATTGCGGAATCCTGGAATTGTCTGGGATTGTCCTAATTTTCCCTCAATTGCGGAATCCTGGAATTTCCTGTGATTTGAGGTGCTATAAATCCTGGAATTTCAGGACTCTTAAGCTCCCACAATTGTGATGTTTTTAAATTTTCTTCAGCTGTGGCGATTGCGAGATTTCCAAATCTCCTTCAAAGACAGGAATTCAAAATTTTCCAAGATTATAGGAATCTCCAATTTCCTGCAATTGCAGGGATTTCCGCTATCTTCCAGATTCCTGAATCCCCTATATACAATTCAAGAATTCCTCAAATTCTTCCAATTGCAAAATTTCTAAACTGCGAAAAAATTTCTGGAAAAATTCACGTGCTAGAAAAATTGTCATACTGGACCAGAAAAATTATTGGGGACAATAATAATTCCCGATCCCTTTTTTCCATCGAAAAATTCTTCCCATTTTTTCCAACATTTAAGATAACATTCCATTGCTCGAAAAATCCTAGGCGAATGCCTCTCGCTCGAAAACGTTTGCAGTAATAACACAGTCCCCCAGAGTCTCCATCACGAAACAAACCAACGAATTAGGGTAGCTGCGAGGGTTCCCCGAACGAAGCACTGGACAGACGGAGTATTTTTCATTTTTTTTTCATTTGCGAAAAATGAAAAGTAAAAAATAAATGTGGATAGAAGAGAGTAAGAATCTCTTTTGATCGTCCACCACCAACTCCTCTCTCTCTCTTCCCCTTGCTGTCTTTTTCGCTCGAAAAGAGAGACCCGGGCCGCCTCTTTCGTGCAATTACGGGGGCCCAACGGCCGTGCACGCCAAACCCTGCATTATCCCCAATTATCCGCGTACGTCCGAGGTTAGGTTTTCGGGCCTCGGGGGCACCGCGTGGCGCGCGAGCTCGCAACACAGGAGATCTTAAAATTGTGTATATATATGGAGAGTCTCGCCACAATATACTCGTGCGCAAAATATCCTTTGGCTTAACGATTCTTTTATTCTTCACTACAACCCCCCCGCCCTCTCCCCCTCCCCTCCCTCTCCCGCAGAAACTAAACGACTTTTTAAGACGAATGCAATATTTTTCTTCGGGGAAAAGGTTTTGGTAACAATTTTTTTTTAATGTTCATAAGGAGAATTCTGAATAAAATTCCTCTATTCAAAAAGATAATGCAATTCTTGATTGAAAATTCATTGTTTATAATTAAAATAGTGAGTAATGCCCAATAATCTTAATGCCCAATTAGATGACCACAACTTATTGAATGGAATTATGAAAAAAAATAGAAAAATTTGACGTCATGAGAATAACGAACATTTTTTCCTTCTTCCCACAATTTTGAGAATTGCGATAAAAAATGAATAAACACACTCATCTCCTGGACTCCCTTTCCTCCCCCCAGAAACTGAACGACTTTTTAAGACGAATGCAATAATTTCTTCGTGGAAACGATTTTGGCAACAAATTTTTTTTCATATGGAATTCTGAATAAAATTTGTCTAGTCAAAAAGATAATGTTATTCATTAAAATTATCTTCATTGATGGAAAAATCACTGTTTATAATCAAAATATTGCAGAAAAATGATGTTAAAGTCATCAATTGTGGAGGAAACAACTTATTGAATGGAATTACGAAAAAATAAATAAGAAAAATTGGGCGTCATGAGAATATTAAAATTGCAATCGCGATGACACTTTTTTCCCTCCGCAAATTCGCTCCTCCTTCCCACAACGTTGAAAATTATAATAAAAAATAAATAAACACGCTCATTCTCTGGACTCCACTTCATTACAGATTTGACCATAAAATTCACAGGCCAAATTTTTCACACTTTCCAGGCGAAAGTATGATCTTCGATCGTACGAGGGAGCTGGGTGGTCCACTGGACAATTTTCTTCCCGTAAAACATCAACGGAAAATTGCCACCACCGAGACACGCTCTCAGAAGTTTCAGATTTTATGAGTGGTGTAATATAAGAAGAGTTGTTGGCAGCGAACACCGCATGCCTCTCCTCTCTTCTTCGCCGAGTCGCCAGCGACGTTTTGCGAGAAAGTATGAAAAATCGTGAAGATTTATGGCGCACTGTGTCAGGGGCAGATTTTTTCGGAATTCTAAATGAGACGGTTTTTTTTTCAAGACAAGTGGATATTCCGTTGAATCATATTATATCTTCGTGGAAAATGCGGTTGATAAATGAATAAAAATATTGGCCCTGAAATTAATTCCCTGAGTGACAAAAAATTGATGCAATTCATAAAAAAAAAAGTTAATGAATGAAGGAAATTCTAGTTTAACACTCGGAAATTTCCCGCAGAGGGACTGGAGTCCCAAAACAGGAACAGATTGTCCGATTAAACAAGAATGCGTCAACAAAAAGTAAACGTACCAGGGGGACGTTACAAATTAGCAGATAATCAATTAGCTGTAACTTCCGGCGGTTGAAGTTGAACAAACAAATGACAGTGAGACCTCTGTCGAGGCTGTGGGGCCTCGTAAAATTTTCGGTAATTAGAGGCCGGCTAGGTATCCACTGGGGGGCGGGTTTTTCTCCAGGGGAAGTCAACGCAGGAGACAGTTGGAGGACGATTCTTCGTGTGAGCTGCAGGCAAAAACTGCTAAAACCAAGTTTCACATGTTCCATTGAAAATCGATCACTTCTACGCTCTAAATTTTGACTTCTTCTCCCACTAAAAATTTTTTTCAATTCATTTCCCCTAGAAAATGAAACCAAAATAAATATTCAACATTTCGTCAATTATTTCAAGTAAAAAAAATTACATTTTTTATTCAAACAGTAATTCGACAAAAAAATACTCGAGAATTGGAATTTTTCTTTGTGTGCGGGCACCAGCTGAAGACATCACACCTTTCCCTCCCCCAACCGCTCCCCCCGGCCCCTCTATAAACCGGAAATGAACCCACGTCCACCCGAAAGCCCTCGGTTGATCCCGCCAGGAGGAAAAATCTCGGAATGAAATGGAATAAATCATCCCAAAGCCTTTGATATCGGCCAGAGATGCCCGCCAGCTGTAGAAATCAAAGGGTCAGCAGCTCAACCCGTCCTAACCCCAATAGAACAAACCCGTGGCGCCAGCGAGCTAGAGCGTCTTCCGAGGGGCAAAGAGGACATGGGGTTTTGTAGAAGCCGGACACATCGCGCGCATCCGGGCTATCATTATCCACATCTGCCGACTGCTGGGGATCCAAGTCCATAATTAGACCCTAGACGACCTGCGTATATGTTCCGTCATCTCCACACATTTCCAAAAAAACCCGGTACACCTTTGTCTCCGGCGTTGCCTCCCCCCAGGGCGCTCGAATTCCATCAAAAAACGTAACCCCAGAGTCACCCGTAGATCAGATTCCCCTCATTTCCATATTTCTTACAATTCCCCTCCGATTCTTTTATTTCTTCAAACACGCGTCGCACACGCGCCGGGTATGAATTATCGTCATGTAACCTGTCATTTAACCGCATGTATTCGATGAAAAAATGTGTAGATATCCGTGTGCAATAATAATCGAGCGAAAGGCCAACGCTGTTTCCTTGACTCAGTCCAATGTGAATGATGAAAAAATGGGGAAAAAGGATAGGTGACGGTTGCCTGGTGCACGTTCACCCGCCGACGGCAGAAAATGCAACTGCATTTTTCTTTCGCGTTTTGCGCTGAAAAACTGGACTGCGGAGCTGGCAGCTCCCGACGATTTTTTCAGATTTATTGAATAACTTGCGAACGGGCGCGAAACTAGTTAAATTTATTTTATTGTTTTCTTTCCAATTTTTCTTTGCGGTTAGATTAAATTCAGTAGCGAAGCGGTAAACCGGGTTAAGTCGATTTTGACTATTGGCCAGTTTTTGACGAATATCTGGGAATCTAAAAGAGATAGAAAATTTTTTGTCATGACCTTATTTGTAGAGTCAACTGAGTGTTATAAAAAAGGTAATGAGCAAAATTTTGCTATCTCTCTTAGATTCCGAGATATTTGTCAAAAAATCGCCAAAAGTCCAAATCGATTTAACCCGGTTTACCGCTTCGCTACTGAATTAAATTTATTGGATTCTATTCCCATTGTAGTATACAAATTGTGGGAACTGTTTTTCTCATTTTCAAATGAAGAGATATTTATGTTAAATAATATCAGTGTAATATAATAATTCCTCTGAATGAAATCAGATCATGAAAATGAAATTTTTCGTTTTCATGATCTGATTTTATTGAGAAGAAATGAGAAAAATTCAGGGAGAGATGATTAGCAAGAAAATAAAAGAAAACAATTTTTTATTTTTCTGAAAAATTAAAAAACTGGTTTTTTTCAAATGACGAAAAAATATTTTTAAAAAAGTTGACTGGCATTTTCTAATGTTAGGGGATAACTTCATAATTCGTCTCCGTTCCACGATTAATTCTGAAAAACTTTCAATAAATGCGATCCTTCGATTGATCCTGGATTATTACTCAATTAAATTCAACAATATTGACTAAAAGGTCTAATATTCAACGTTTTTAATCTATTGTGGATGGCGTCAAGTCCGAAGTAGACAGACAGAATTATAGAAAGCTAAGCAGAGCCGAATGTGGTCCCAAAATGGATGGGTGACCGTGCGAAAAAAACTCAAAAAATACCAGAAAAGGCAAAAATCAACAGAAGGCATCATAATGATTCAATGCCTGAATTCATGTCGATGTAAAAAATGTTTTTAACTAAAATTGAGTATCCAAGTGTTCCCAAAAGAAAGCAATTCCCCAACAATTTACTTAATCAGAAGTTCACCCGAATGACTCTCTTAAAAATTCTCAAATCGACGCATTCCCTAAATAACGAATTAAAAAAAACCACCAGCTCCTTTCTGAAAAAATTATTTAGTCAACCCCGAAAGGCCGTCCTCCCTGTCTCTGCCTTTCGTCACGCGGCCGTCGGTCAGACCAGACCCCCACATTATTTTACGTCTAAACCAAAACAAACCACCCAAAAGCCTCTTGCACTCGAATTTCGGCGCATTAACACCCGCGTTAAATGCTCTGACCTCTCCCTCATTAAGCCCTCATCAGTGCCCAGATAAGATCGATGAATTACCCGAAATTTCGTGAAGGAGAGGGCGAGGAGGAAGAGAACACACGGGAGTCAGTGCGATAACTAGGAGGATCTTATCTGAGTGCTTCCAGTTTCATCATTTTATTCGGTCCCTATCCCCGCGGATAGATTTAAGGAGCCATGGCCTACCTTCGGGGAAGGATCGCGGGCTTTTGTTGAGGGCGCCATATACCCGCCAACCACGCCCATCTACCAACGTTATTTACCATCCTCCTCTCTCGCTGGGGATTTTTATTGCACAAACCCGAGACCTCAAACTACTTGCTCTATACGTATTTCATTTTTTTTTCTCTTCATCCTCTGCATTTTCATTTTTATCTTTTGTCCACAGGTTTTTGAGGGACCCCGACGCCCAACAGCAGACACTAAGCCCGGGAGCGATAGATCCTGACATCAATAACCAGCCTCCACCTCACCGACGGATCGATGTTTAGGTCGTTTTTCTCTTAGACTTTGAAGAAAGATCTCGGGCTGAAGGTAATTTCAACGGTTTTATGGGTTTTGTGAGTTGCGAGAGGGTGAGGCCCTCTAGCGAGAATTTTTTACTGTTGACGTGGTTTATTTTGTGGTTCTCATGACTTCTTATTGAGGGATTGCTTTAAAATAGAGAATATTCTTCTTTATTCTCAATGAAATAATTTTTTTCTTTGACCATTCGATGGATTTTTTTTCAATTCATCAATTGCAGTTTTCATTTTCGTCTGGATTGCGAAGTTTTTTAATGAAAATAAAAGGAAAATGGTGTTTAGAGTCTCTTGTATCAGGCATCGTTTAAATAAATCCTTTGTATTATTGTATTTTTGTATTGTATTTTATGAAATTTAAATCTATGGGGATTGGGGATGGGAACAAAATGTGAAACCCCGAGAGGGTATACATACGGAAAAAAATTTAAAAAAAAGGAAAATGGAATGTCTTCAAAAAATAGACGTCTATTGAAAAAAATATATATGAAATAAAAAAAAACGAGTGAAAAATTACGAATTCCCCCGGCAAAAAAAATTCATCAATTGCAGTTTTCATTTTCGTCTGGATTCCGAGCGCGAAAAAAATTCGTAGAACACTTGCGAAGTTTTTTAATGAAAATAAACAAAATGTGAAACCCCGAGAGGGAAATAAATGAAAAAAAAAAAGGAAAATGGAATGTCTTCAAAAAATAGACGTCTATTGAAAAAAATATATATGAAATAAAAAAAAACGAGTGAAAAATTACGAATTCCCCCGGCAAACAAAATTCATCAATTGCAGTTTTCATTTTCGTCTGGATTCCGAGAGCGAAAAAAATTCGTAGAACACTTGCGAAGTTTTTTAATGAAAATAAACAAAATGTGAAACCCCGAGAGGGAAATAAATGAAAAAAAAAAAAAAAAGGAAAATGGAATGTCTTCAAAAAATAGACGTCTATTGAAAAAAATATAGATGAAATAAAAAAAAACGAGTGAAAAATTACGAATTCCCGCGGCAAAAAAAATTATTCAATTACTGGGAATTTCGTTCGCTTCATTTCTTCGAGAAATTCTATCCATCAATTAAAGTCGAAAGGTCAAAGACTATTTCCAAAATTCCTTCACCGAAAATAAAATACCTCGTGCCCCGGAGACATCCCAAGGGGTTGCGGCGCAACGCCCAGTGCCTCTTTCGGTTTAGCAAAGTACCACAAGGTTCTGACTAAAAAAAAACAACAAAAATGAGAGAACGAACATCATCTCCACGTTAGGTAGCGTATTAATCTTTCGGGACATTGACGCTTATGTGCAGCACACCCGTGAGGCAAGAGTCCGCGGTAAAAATCATGACGAGGAGAGGATGCACAGTAGAGGTATAGGGTGGGCCGTCGAGGAGGCTTCTGATCTTTTCGTATAATACCCAGCAGCTACCAATTAAAACGCATTCTCAGACGACGAGTCGTTTGTCATGAAAATATTCCGATAAATCACAGAAACAACAAATTAAATTGCCCGATAATTTCACTGTTTTTCCGGGTGAGGGGGATTTTTTTTGAATTCGCGAGGGATATTTCAATGTCACAGGGGTTCACCACTTTCTTTCGGGCGCTCGGAGAACGCCTGGGGGTCACCAAAATGGCGGCGTCCAGCCGGTAAAACAACACTAAAATAGTGAAAACGAATATTTCGGGCAATAGATGAGTGAAAAAATACATTTTCGTCGGAGCACTGGTTCAGACAGGTGTAACGCGTGTCGGCAGTAGGCACCAACTGATCTCACATAACAACGGCCGATAAAATTGTTGCGTTTCCACCAAAAATTATCCCTTCGCGTTAGTGTAGTTTGTCTCGTTGTTTTACTTTTTTTTTCTCTCTTTCATTTTAAAGAGTGGTTGGCTTTCATGGATATGTATACAGTTGTCTTGCTCCGACTCATGGGGCCTCGATGGGGGATAAAAAGTACAAAATTGTGGTAATTTAGAGGAGGGCCCCCACTTGGGCTTTGAGTGTGATGGCGAGGCACATCAGGGGGCGCCCGTGGGGAAGAGTTACGGGGGGCGGAGCGTGTGCTTCAACTCTTTATCCATTCTGTTGTATAAAGTCAAATAATTATGTTTGAGATGGATTGAAGGGGACGGGGTTGAGCTTGTTGACAATTGAGGGGTTTTCTTGGGAAAATATTTTTTTTATGATTGTTCTCGTGTTTTTTGGGGATAATGTTTATAATATTCGGCGGAGATTGAGAAAATATCTGATTGGGTGGACTACATAGTTTAGGAGATGGGTAATTAAATGCGGAGGGGGAGGTTATGCCTCCCGCGAACTCGATTTTTCCATTTTATGAGGAAACGTCTTAAGAATGGAATCCGTGGTAAATTAATAAATTCCGAATACGATGAATTTTTTGGAGAATTTTATAGTACATTATTTCGAAGATATTCAGCTCTAAAAAATGGACATTTTGTGATATCATTTGGTATTTGATTCAAACTATTAATCAACAAATAATTTATTATTTGATTCAAACATTTTTTGTTGCCTTGAGAATGAGATATCATTTCTTCAATTTTTTTTATGCTCAGAATTTTCCATCGTTCGTTGGAAATTTCGAAGTCTTGAGACGATGTTGATCATGCACCTAAAAAATTGTGAAACAATTTAATAACCCATTTTCAAGAAGCATAATCAAAATTATCCGAAGACTTCGTAAATAAAAAAAATAAAAACTTCGTAAATATTTTCAAAAAAAGTTTTCAATGAAAAAAATTGACATAAAATAGATTCAGGACTCTGTCCGATTCCGAATATGGCTCACAAGACTCAATTAAATTGTGAGAATGAATTTAAAAAATAATAAATGAAGAAAATAAAATGTGACGAAATCGGTTGATTTTTTAAAATTTAAGTTTTTCATTTTTTTTCACAGTTCTGTGAAACATTTTAATGCTTGATAAATCCAAATCAATAATTCAAAACATGAATTACGTTCATCATGAAGCGAAAATTCAAAAAAAAATCATATCTTTCATACGGCCTGATAAAAACTCCTAAAAAAATCAGGAGATAGTGTTTAACCTCCGCAGCCCTGGAAAAAATCCCGTTCACTTCATAATTTTCACTACTCACCACTAAAATAAAAAAAAATCCATCAAATGTCAAGAATAATTTTCTAACGATTCCGGCGAAATTCTTAAAAAAACCAATACGTCATTCCAACCGATTTTTCGTTCTGTGCCCCCACCCTCCCCCTCCCCCCAAAAAATATGGAGAACAAATCACTCAAGAATTCCCATTTCCCAATAAATCACAAGTTATCGCATCTGATGACCCAGTTCCATATAAAATTGGCACTCTGCCCGTATCGCCTAGGCCTCCGTCATCGTCTCCGTGGCACCGTCGATACCTCCAGGCCCCATTCGTCCTTCGAGGATATCTCGAACGGTAGACGCTAACCCGAGGAGTGAAGGATTTAAAAAAAAAACACTCACGAAAGGGGAAAAAGACGGCATATCGGCATATCCACCCGGGGCACGAATACGAATGAGGTGCGGGGGCTAAAGGTACTTCAGGAGTCGGCGGGGCGGAGGGGGGGCCGCCGATTTTGAGTAACCTGGTGCGCCCTGGGGGCACTCAGCGGGTTTGGCTTGCAGTTTCGCGTCTAGCCACTGCTCCCCTCTCGTCTGTAATTATATGTGGCGTGTAGCACAACCCCCTAGCGTCTGTCTCCTCTCTCTCGCAACAAATCTTCTCGCTTCTTCAGCCCTAGGCTTGTCCCCCTTTCCGCGGACTCCCATTCTCGCCCCCTCAGCGCGATTTGGTCTTCCTTCGGTTATTAAAAAATCTTTTTTCAATTTTTTTTTCCAGTTCTGAGGTTTTGGCATTTAGCGAGGAAAATTCGGCGGCGGCGGAGGAAAATTGAGGAATTCTTGACTTTGACGGTAATAGGGACGAGATACGACAAGATTTCGATTCACTGTTGGAAATTTACTGCGGGAATTTCCGGAAAAGAGGCGGTTTCACCTGAATTTTACGAATTTCAAGGAATTTGTCATTGAAAATTCACAATTCGATAAAATAATCACCAATCAAAATAATAAAATACAGTCGAAGGCTTCCTTCCAACGAATTAATTTGGCAATAACCACTGGGGCAAAACAGGAAGGCCCGAATTTTCCCGATTTTTTTCTGTGAAGAATTTACTTTTTCTTTTGAGTTCTGAGGTTTCGGCATTTATCGAGGGAAATTAGGAGGCGGCGGGGGGAGAGGGAAAAATTGAGGAATTCTTGACTCCGGACGGTAATGGAGACGAGATACGACAAGAATTCAACTCACTGTTGAAAATTTACTGCAGGAATTTCCAGAAAAATGGCAGTTCCACTTGAATTTCAAGGAATTTGGTATTGAAAATTTACAATTCGATAAAATAATCACCAATAAAAATAATAAAATACAGTCGAAGGCTTCCTTCCAACGAATTAATTTGTCAGTAACCACTGGGGCAAAACGGGCGGTCCGGAATTTTCCCGATTTTCTCTGTGAAGAATTTAATTTTTCTCAAGGATGTATTACATTTTTTTCGCCAAATTGCGCGTTTTTTGAATTTTTCTGGTAAATTGCTGATCGGATTAACGTGAAAAAATATACGGTATTTGCGTTTTATCATTACTCAATGACTCACAAAATTTCAAGATCGTGCAGTCATTTTCCTGCGTTTTTTCTAAAACCTTTCGGAAATTCACAAAAATTTAGGAAAAATGCAGGAAAATAATTGAACTATCATGAAACTTCGTGAGTCAGTCAACAATGATAAAACGCAAAAATTGTATATTGTTTCGCGTCAATCCGACCAATAATTTGCCAGAAAAATGAAAAAAACGTGAATTTCGGCCGAACGGGTGTCGATCCTTAACGAAAATACGTGGAATTTTCTTTCGATAGCCCTCAACTCGAAAAATGTAGCTCTAGGTGTTATCGAGGCTCAATCCCCAGTGCGGAACCAGTTGACATTAGCCCGGGTATAATGTACACAATCATTTCATGGGCTAATGAACGCGCAGTGAGCCGGAGCTCGGGTTGCTGACGATATTCCAGATACCGACGGCCAGCACACGGATCCCGTTTGTCATAAAATATATTGCCGGTTGACACGAAGTCCTTGCCATGAAAATTACATTCCCCTGCGGAGAGAAGTATTTTTCACTTCGCTGTAATGAAATCCTCGATTTTTAAATGTAACGCGGGAATAAATTGGGGAGTCAGGGCACTGGCATGGCCGGCAGACTCTTGTTTTTAGTGAATATCACGGAATCTAAGGGAGATAACTAAATTTTTGCTAGAACATTTTTTGTAGCACTCAATTTGCTCTAGAAAAAAGGTTCTCACGAAAATTTCATTATCTCCGTTAGATTCCGAGATATTCTTAGAAAACTCAACTACGAGATGAGTCGACTTAAACCGTTTTACCACTTCGCTACTGATTTGATGATTTTTCACGTGAAATTAACAAACCATTAATTTTATGTGATTAAAAAATATTTAGGGGAATGAATACATGAACTTATTGGATTGAAACAGAAATAATGTGGGAATGAATAGGGAAATTCCGAATGAAGAAAATTTTGAAAATTTAGAAAATGTCTCTCTTGAGGAAAAATTATCAATTTCATCTCCAGTTTTGTTGCTTAATTTCATAAATTTATGCATATCGCGGACAACAATGTTGCCCGCTAATTCCTGGAACCCCCAGAGGCCTCTTTGAACTCAAAAAAGATGACCCATGCGATACCAAAGTTAGGAGTTGGAACGGTAACGCGTTTTCGAACGTTTCGCGGAACACATCGTGCACTCGCGTGTCCGCCACCTTGTGTGCTTCGTGCACCTTCCCATCCCTTCTCTCCGCAGGCCGAGAGGCGTTCAGCTGTGGGACGGAAAGAAGAAAAATCCGACCGCGGTGAAAAGAGAGAGACCGGAGTCAGTGGACGAAAAAAAATGTGGCAAACGGAAATAAAAGTTGGAGAGGAAAAACGTGAGACCATAAAGCTCGATAGGCAGCCTTCCGCGTGGAGGTGGCTTTTCGGCGCCTGGATCACGTGTCACGGTGTGTATTTTCCGTTTGCGTGTTTTGTACAACTATACAACCCTTATTTCAGGTCATCATCATGGGAGAAGTGTTAAAACAAGCCCTTTTGTTCTCTTTGGGGAAGAAATTAGGCTTTTGAATTTGTGGGGTTGATGGATGGTATTCATGAATCAATTTTCACGGCTCTTTAGTGAATTTTTATTGTTAATGATTTTTTAGGAACTATTTTCAAATTTTTTTGACTTGTCAATTTTTTTTGTTCTCATTTTGAATTTTTCACTGGTGAAAAAATAAAATTTCATGAACAGTTTAATAGTAATTTTCAAAAGTGACATTTGAATTTCGCTGAATTATTCAAGGGAATTCAAAAATTAAAAACTAGAATTCCGTGAATTATTTGAATTTTTAATTATTTACAGTATATTTACCTGAATCTCCCTGTTTCCGTCAATATTTATGGAATAATCGAACTGAAATCTAATTTCCTATAATTTTTTCATGCAGATGTGAATTTTCACATATCTTCATTGAGTTTTTGTTTTTAATAATTTTTTAGAGAATATTTTTCGATTTTCTTCACTTTTCTTTTTGTTTTGAATTTTTCAGTTGGAAAAAAAATTAAATTTCGTAAATAATTACATTCACATTTTGTTGAGTATAATTCCTATGAAGTACTTCATAAAAATAGTTTTTTACTTCATTAGCATCACCAAACACACCCTGACTAGAAACATTGATTTCACATTAGCCTTCATTTCTCATATCGACGATTTTCTCACCCTTTTTTTCCTAATTTGTCTATACAACGAAATGAGGTATGAAAGGGGTCGAGAGAGGGTGCAAGCACGCGAACTGAAGGGCAAAGTCAACCGCAATATTGAATTAATGGCTGACGCACTTCCTGAAATGCTTCATGATTGAAAAAAAAAACAAGTTAAAAAGGTTTCCCCGAAAATTCCAGAGAATTTCGTCGTCCCTCTCATTTTTCATTTTTTGTTTGACATTTTTTCATGTGTATTCCGCTGATATTTATTCATCTCGTTCATCCGATGTATTCTAATGCTGAATAATCGAGAGGTGGCAAGGAGTAACCGGACACGATACGCCGTACAGGGCGCCATAAACAACCTCGACGATGGGCTCTGATCTTCTTATCTCACTTCACTCCTACCCCACATCCACGGCATTCGGTAGTCTTATGCTAATGTAATACGCCCGTAAGTATATTATAATTATAAGGCCCGTACCTACGGGATCGATCGGCCGAAGGCACACCGAGAGATGCAAGACGCTCTATTCCACCTTTCTCTGATCACCCCAACTCCTGCCTAGGTGAATTTCAATAATATTTGCTCCTTTTTTCCGCACCAAATGCCCATGGGTCTACGACAATTTTTTTTTATGTAAAAAAATTTAATGAGGGGAATTAACTTTTTTTTTTGGCTCAAAACAATTTATAATTTTTCGTTTTTTTATGTTATTCTGGAGAATCTTTTTCATTTATTTTTGATTTATAATTATTCGTTATTATAAATTGAATTATTTATTTATAAATTCAATTAAATTATTATTAAATTATTTATTATTATAAATTGAAAATTTTTATCAAAAATTTAAAAACATAATTTTTAGTTCAGTTTTCAGTGAAACTAAAATTTTATGATTCAAGTTTCGTCTTAATATCCTTTTTTAGGAATAAATACCATTATTTAAAAAAATTAAATCGCTTTGAAAATAAAAAATTTTAAACATAAAAAAATTCTAAACATAATTCAGACTAATACATTTTCCATTCATTTTTTAATAAATCGCTAAAAAAATGTGGAAATGTCACTCCACAAAAATTGAGACAAGACTGTTTAATCCCGTGTCATAAACGATCCTGAAATTCCGGATTTTTTCTTGCCAAAAACCAAAACCAAAAAATATAAACAAATATGATCGTGATAAGGCGAAACGCGGCGTCGGTCGTCGGTTGACAAAGGGCCGTAGAAACGCCCCTTCAGATCAGACAGGGCAACCGCTTGTGAGGGCGTCCATATTAATCCACACACACCCCCCCCCTCCCCTCCCCCCTCGCCGCTATCCTCTACCCGCTCTTACTCTGGGACTTTTCTCTGGCTTCGTTCATTCATCGCCCGAGGATCTTGTTTATTACCCCAGCACATGTACCAGCCGCTCACCAGAATACGTATTTCATGCAGAATGTTGCATAATGTCCAGCAGAGGTGGATGAGACATTCCGCATTTTCGTTGCATTCAGAGAAATGACGCGTTATTTGGAATTTTTTCATTCATTTAAACAATATTTTCAGCGGAAATGAATGATTCTATTGGTTTATTTCAATGTAAATGTTTTAATTAGAAAAAATAAACAAATGAGTAATGAATTAATTCCAAATAAAAAATTATTACGAGTTAATTAATTCGTTTTTGTTTCTTTCTCTAAACAATTAATTAATTTCTGAATAATACATTCTTAATTTCCATTAAGAAAACATTTATTCATGTTAAAAAAATTAACTATTTATTTTGTTTGAAGAAATACAAAATAAAACAAAACAAAAATTAAGAAAAAAAATTATTTTTCATTTTTTTATTCTTAAAAAGTAAATAAATAAAAATGAAGTTTAAGTCTATTCGATTCGAATAGAACATTTTATCGGGTGAAGATGAGAGAAAAATGAATATTGATTCTAATACCAATTAATTTTAATAAAAAACATTCCTCTGATATGAGAATAAATTCTCCTTCTGAACCTGATGTTTTGGGACTGAGGGCACATTGAATTATTCAAATAGCTCTACCCCCATCCGAAGTTGTTTATGACTCTTGTGCATATGGTTAATACCCGGCAGCACTCCCATCAATATTACCTCGCTATTTTTTTTTAAATTAAATATTGACAATAAAAATCGACGCATTGTTCAACAAGCTGCGGCTGATACTCGCGCACTTCGTAATAGCTTTTCGGTGGATTATTTATTCATCAGGGGGGACGGAGGCTTTATTATCCGGAATATCAATATTTCTCGATGTTTCGTCGTTTACTTTGTTCCATCTTTTATTCGTCTGCGCAATTATCGCCGCTTGCGGGGGATCAAATATTTATTTTACAACTTTTTTCAGTTTTTAATGGAAATTCACAACATCCATCGTCATTTTTTTATAAATAATAGTTTCCGGCTGACAGCCTATTGCTCTAGTTCGAATCAGTTTGTATTCTCATTTCCGCTGGAAATGAGAATCATCCCGCCATCTCTCAGCGTGCCGTTGCACTAGAAAATTCTATTGGCAAGACTTTTTCGGTGGACATCTGCAATATCGAGTTAACCACCTCATCAGCATCTGCCCTCTGCAACCGGCATTCAGAATTTCGCGGAATTTTCATCGTTGAGGAAAAAAATAATAACATAAAAAATTCCCCTGGAGTTCTGGAATTGACGTGAGAATGTTTGCCTCAAGTACACAGAGGAAACACTGGATGTACTCCGACGAGAGTGATCTCACCGCCCTGAGGGAGAAAACCAATGCACAATTTATCAGGAAATATGGAGCTCACATGCAAGTATGTAAACATAAAGATAATATCTTTTTTCTTGACTATTTTCAATTCCTTATTCAATATTTCTGTATTTTTTATCATCTTGAATTGCATTCCCATTTCATTTTTTATTCTTCGTCATTTTATTTACGAATAAAAATATTGAGGTTAGCTCGAGAAAGAATAATTGCAATGAACATAATTTTCACCATTTTATCATCAATTTCGCAGAAAAAAAAATTCTAGTTTCCAGTCAAAATGTTCCCTCTACTTCAGATAATTTTTACTCAAATATCTCACAATTGTATTTAAATAAACTTCGTTCTAGAATTTAGAATTTTTGAAACAGGTTCCTTAAAATAAGAACTAAAATAAGAATCCCAACTCCTATCGAATTAATATTCAATTACTCCCGAATTTCTAATTCAAGACTTTTATTCACCTGAAATTAACCAACTAGTTTCTTATTCTCAGTACTATACCATCTAAAACCCCAAGTTCCTTAAAATCAGTACCTCAATTCTGAAAGCTAGAAAATTTTTCTCTGTGGAATTGTAGCAAGAGCAGCGAGAGCAATTTTTCCTCTCGGATATCGAGGAGAGAGCACTGGTGCGATTTTACGAACTGCAGCTGCGAGATTTCTGCAAGAGATTCTCACCCCAGATGCCCAGAGCAACGATAGCCACTGCTCTCCACTATTTCAAACGTTTTTACCTGAGGAACAGCGTAATGGATTATCACCCCAAGGAGATCCTGGTCACATGCGTTTATCTCGCTTGCAAGGTGATGAATTCACTGATAAATTAATCAAATATTTCAAAACAATTAAAAAACTTTAACTTTTTCCAATATTTACAAATACTAATTCATTGTTTTCACATCTAGGTGGAAGAATTCAACGTTTCAATCTCTCAATTCGTAGCTAATTTGAAGGGAGACAGGGAAAAGGCCTCAGACATTGTTCTAAACAATGAATTACTCCTGATGCAGCAATTGAATTACAATTTAACAGTTCATAATCCATTCAGGCCCGTGGAGGGACTGATGATTGACATAAAGGTATGAAAAAACACAGGAGATTGATTTAAAATGAGAAATTGGCAATGAAGTTGATAAAATTTTTGTTTTAGACTCGTTGTACTGCTCTCGAAAATCCGGAGAGACTCAGACCCCACATCGACGATTTTCTGGAGAGAGTATTTCTAACTGACAGTGTTCTTCTCTATGCACCGAGCCAAATAGCTCTGGCAGCTATTCTGCACGCAGCTTCAAAAATCTCAGCCAATTTGGATAATTACGTGACTGACATTCTGTTCTCTCGAGAGCAGTTAGAAGGGATCATCGAAGCTGTTCGAAGTAAGAAACATCTCTTGAGATGAATCAGTTAAAAAATATTCCTCAAATGTTTACATTTCAAAAATGTAATCCGAAGTCTAGAATGATCTATTCATTTTCCTCTTCATCACAGAAATAAGGACAATGGCAAGAACACTGATCGACGTCCCAGGGAAGGACGTGGTGAAATCCCTGGAGAAGAAACTCGAGAAATGTCGAAATCAGGAGAACAATCCTGACAGTGACATCTACAAAAGGCGAATGCAGGAGATGCTGGACGAGGAGGACATGCACGACAACGAGAAGTATGCGAAGATAATTCAGGATCAGGCAGCCCACGACGAGAAGACTCTCGGTGTCAGGGGCTTGGGGTCGCCGTCCCTATAGCCCCCAGTTGTGCACGAACTCATCGATCTAACTTGAAATTCACTCTCGTTGTTTCACGGAGCCCTTTGTTACCAGAAAAATCAGCAATCTATTTATTTTCTCCCTTCAGTCCTTCCTTCTTACAACAGTAATTATTATTGATCACTCGGCAGTTCTGTTGTTGCTTAAAATGCAAGTATAAAACGTTTCATCTTAATTTTTATTTCTCCTTTATTATTTTGACGTCTCACGTATCTTGTCTTCTGAAGTCGATCCTCTGGGTCAGGGGGTGGACAGAGTGGGAGGGAGAGATGCTGGGGAACACTGAGTGTTGAGTTCCTGGGGATAAGTTGCTTGCCAGTGGCTGGACGATTGGCATTCCAGGGGGCAGGGAGAGGTGGCCCATGTGTGGAGGTAGCAGAGGAGGGGTAGCTGGTTGGGGTTGTCCAGGGTAATTGAAGAACCTGAAGAATTTAATATTCAAATTATCATTCGGTTTATCAGTTCTTAAATTGATGTATTCTATTGTATTTTGAGACATACCACAGACGATCACCCACAAATATCGGTCGTGGCGCTGGAATTCCGAGACTGGAATAGTACTGCTGTGCTAATAATTCCACGTCGTTAGTGTACTTTCGCTTCCATTTCGTTCTCCTGTTCTGGAACCAAATTTTTATCTGGAAGAAATGAGGAGATTGTGTATTCTGTGAATGTAGCAATACAGAAAAGGGGAATTTTGGGAAGAATTCCTTGTCTCTGTGAGATGCATCAATAATTTTTTTAAATGTGGAATTCGATAATTTTGTATTCTTCGCGGAAATAAGTAAATTTCCTGTGGGAAATGTAATCCCCAACTAAAATGGTATTCTAAAGAAATATGTTCTGTGTATTCTTCCAACTAGAATTTAAAAAAAAATTAATGTGGTTTACATCAGAATGAAGTTCAACATTAATTCATAAGATAATTATAAACTATAATATACCTTAGATAACAACTGTAAGTCTATTTATGTAGATTTATATAAAAAATGTCGATAAATATACAACTTAAAATGATGAAATCTCTCTCATTAGTCATGATTAAAAATTGAGATCTTGCTTCGTGATCAATAAATTCTCGAAATTTAAAAAAAACCCAAAAAAATATGCCCCGGGTGAGGATCGAACTCACGACCTTAAGATTATGAGACTTACGCGCTGCCTACTGCGCTACCGAGGCCTTAGCATCAAAAAAACGTTCGCTCTATATGAATCGCTCGGAATTAGGGAGTTTTCGCAAAACGGAAACAGATGGCAGTAGAGCGTCACCCCCTCCATTTACCAAAGGCGTCGAACAAAGATGGTTAGAACATGCTATCCTTGTCTGACCCATTGAAAAGTGGCTGGCCACCTGGCACCATTAGTTCATGAATCGGCCGAAAAACTCCGTAATTGAGAAATACAAAAGGGAAAAATCACCCGTTTATGACTAATTTCAAAAATTGGAAAATCGACTTTTCGTCCTATTCATTTCAGATCATTGAGTTGTTTATTCCCCATTCATTCGCTTAATCACTCTTATCGCAGAAGAAAAATGCAGGTTCATGCAAACATGTGATAGATTGTTGTACATATTATAAATGGGGCGATAACTTGACTCCATTATTTTTAAAGAACGACAATATTTTAAACATTAATGTATTCAAGCAAGAGAGTTTACAAATTTTGTAGACTTTCTTCGTCAGCTTCAGTCAAGATCCAAATCAAAGCTTTGAAAATCCAAGTAGATTAAAAGTCATAAATGAACGATAGGAACACGTATGGAAAAATCGTATAGAAATTTTCCATGCGGATTGCGTATAGAAATTCTATAGGATTTCTGTATATGATATTCGGATATTTTTATACGAATTATTTCTATACCTTAATTTTTACATAAATTTTTGTTTTCATACGAAAGATGACTAAACCCTCCAGAGAAAAATGTAGAGAAATGTCGCAACTCCATACGAAATGTTTCTACACGATTTTTTCGTTCGTGAAGCCCTCGAAAAACTTGAAATCCATATCGATTCCTGCTTTCAAGACCTAATTTATCGTTACAATGTTGATGTTGAATATTGGCTGGACTAAATCCATTTATCACTTTAATCAGCAAGATGAACGTTACCATAATTTTGCTGTTTATCGCCCCAACACATTCTTTGGACATTTTCGAGTGAAGATTGAGGTCGAACCGCAGTATATAAGTCGAACCTTCTTGAGGGGAACACATTCGCATTTTGAAAGTACGACTGCAATTTTTCTGCGGTAGAAAAAAATCATTTGTCGTTATTTCTCAGTTTCAATCATGAGTCCGATGAAAATTGCGTTCTTCGTGATGGCTGTCGCCATTGGGTGTGTCTCCTACACTTCGGCCGAGCCAGAGCCCTGCCCTTACGCTGTTTGCGGAATTTTCTAATTTGGTGAGTATATCTACAATAGTATATTTTTCTGTTTTCATTAAAGTAAATTTCAATTTTTTTGAACGAATTCAACAGATGACGCGATCACCAACGCCACCCGGGCCCTCCCAATTACGGAAAGGTGCTCTAATTGGCTACTTCAAACAATTCAATATGAACCATCAAGGTCGTGATTTTAGTGTCTAAAAATTGTCGTCTGCAGGAGATCCCCGGCATTCTTATCTTTCGAACTCACAAAGTTGATTTTGTAAATCAATCTTTACAACACGACAACCACTTCAGTGAAGCAAAGTTCACGCAAAATTATACTAAATGTAAGAAAATTGTGGAATTGGTCTTATGAATAAATAAATAAATAATAAAACTTGTTCGCAAAACGGAGGATTATTTTTTACGAGGTGTCAAAAAAATTCTTGATTTTTTCACATCTAATGAAAAAAAATCAGATTTTAATCTTTGATTACAATGGAAATGTTGATTTTCACATAAGACACTGGGTAAATCCTGTTTTTTAAACATTTCTTCTTTGAAAAACCCAAACGATAATTAAATTGAGAAAAAAATTAGAATTCCGACTCTAATCGAATTTTCTGCAACTTTTTTGCAATTTCTAATAATCTTTGAATTTACCGTAAGGGTAGAGTTACTTTAATATGAACCGTAAATTCGCGATTTTAATGTTAATTTCATAAATCAATCTTTATAACGGGGCACTCACTCCAGTGAATCAAAATACATGCAAAATTACACTAAAACTAAAAAAATTGTGGAATAAAATAATTCGCCCACTCAAATTGCGTTAAATTGACTCGATTTTTTATCATTAGTTTGAAAAAAACACTTCGCATATCCAAATAATGTCATGGGTATTTGGCATTAATCCCCGGGTTGTTCAATAAATTTTGTATGCATCACCAACAAAATAAAGCCCCTCACGTCTCGAGTGGAGAAAAAATTCTCCCGACAAACTTTTGATTTCATTTGAACGCGGGAATAGCCCCTGGTGATGAGGAATAGAGAGTGAATGAGCGTAAGCGGCGAGCGTGGCTCGTTAACTCCGAGAAATATTGTGACATTAATGTTAGCAGCACGACTCAGTCCCTCGCCATCCCTCTGATCTGTCGTAATACAGCATGTCGCGGGGACTCCTCTGCATCCAACGGATTCGTGACAATTATCCCGAGCTTTTCCCGCCTGACGATTCCATCTCCGTCCAATTACCCGTGACATTTACAACTGCCAAACTCCTCAAAAACGAGGACATCTCCGGAGGAAAAAGCATCAAGTCTAAATCACCAAATGAAATAGTGATTTAGTTGATAAAAATGGGGGCGATTAATAATCGAGTTTTTTTTGGGTGTTTAGGTGCTAATTGCCCCTGCACATCGACCCTAACACCACCGGCGCCACGGCCTGGCGCCTCCACATGTGGCAAACGCTCACGAAACCCCCGGACCATAACTCAAACCCGGGGACTTGACCTCGTGACCCCTCGAAGCAAAAAAATCAACTGCTTCAGGTGCTAAATTGTAGCACTGCGGAAGCGTCACTTTCGATTTATCGGAGGCCCTCAGGCACTTCCCATGTGACCCAATAATTTTTAGAAATTATTTCCTCCCCTTGGGATCGTTATATTTCATGGTAACGGCCGTGTAAGTCACGGGAATTTTCAACACACGGTTTTCATTTTTTTTCTGGGGGTTAGACGCTGATTTATTTACTTCCGTACATCTTTTTCCGGATATCAGACCCGTCTAGATTAAATTCATTGATCATTTTTTAAAACAATGAGATTTGCCAATAGTTGAATCAATAACTTAATTTTTTTGCATTTTTTATAATAGAAAATGTTTAATAAAAAATGTTTTATGACTATATTTTCTATAGAAATCCCTCGGCCCAAATTTCCTGATTTTTTTCCTAATTTTTATTAATTATCAAGAAAAAAATTGACTGGAAAAATTTGTAAAATTTATGTTAAGAAATTTCTAAAGAATATCGACTTTAAAATCTTTTCTATTGGACATTTTCCATAACAGAAATACCACAGAAACCCAACAGAATTTTTAGCGAATTCGCTACAATTTTCTATAGAATTATTTCGCCCCTGAGGCGCTTGTGGTCGCATAAACCCTCAAAATGTCTTTCAGTCGGTCAACAGAGTGAATAGAGATGAGTGCAACGCGGCGCCTGACTTCCGATTACGTATTTTTTAGTCCTTCTATTGCACATTAGGACAATTAGGAGAATGGCATCATGTGCAGGCGAGACACTTTCCTCCCGGACTGTCGCCGTTGGCTGTCTGCATGTTGCAGTTTTTTTATTTCGTCCGATCGCAAACACTCGAAGCTAGAGAATCTAGAGTCATCATGCTATTTAGCAAATCCAAGAGGAGTTAAAAGTCCCTATTGTTTTTAATTCCGAATTGCTGTTTGATTGTAATTTATCAGAGTTGCGGGGGGGCTGCGCCCCCTCCTAGGCTAGTGACCGAAGCCAACGGGGGGCTAGGCCCCCTAATTCGATGAATCGATCGCTCGGGAAGAAATTCCCTCGAGTGAAGAAAGGTAACAAGGTAATTCGAATTAATAAATTCAATTGATAATTAAATAAGTTATTTCTCATTTTCATCTTTCCAATAAAATAATATTTTATTAATTATCTAATAAACAATAATAATTAAATAATAATTATTATTTGATGATTATTAATTTTAATAATTATCTAATTAATAATATTTTATTAATTAATCAAGAATAAACCCCCTTAATAATATTCAAATAATTATTAAGGGGTTTTGTTCTTTTATTAATTATTTTTATTTATCAGATTCTTAGAAATAATAAGATAAATCGAAGGAGAGAGAGAACTCGATCAACAAAAAATGATCAATAGAAAGGATTTTGAAAGGGTAAGGATCTGCTGAATAAAAAGATTATTTTATTGAAACCGAGAAAATGAAAACCAATTCATTTAATTAATTATCATTTGGATTTGTCCTGCTTGAAGTCTTGAGAGTATAAAAATAAAATCAAAATACGTAAATTTGTGTTTCCTGTGATAAACATAATTCACGAAGATAATGGATATCTTACCTGTGTCTCAGTGAGTTTAAGGCTCTTGCTCAGCTGCAATCGCTTCGCAACGCTGAGGTATTTATTTCTCTCGAACTCCGCCTCCAGGGATTTTATTTGCGCCGCTGTGAAGGCTGTGCGCGGTCGTTTCTTTCTGTCGTCGTCGCTGGTCACGCTGGAACTTCCCTCGTGGATGTCTTTGTCACTGCAATCCATTTCCACACCGCAATTTCCACCACTGCTGCTTGTGCACGCTTCTGAAATAAATTCAATCCAATTTCTCATCAAATTTTATCGTCACCTGAATAAAATCCAAATCCGAAAACCTGGCGTTATCTTTTAAATAGAAAATGTTCAAGAGACACTATTTCATAAAAAAAAGAATTTCATCTTTCTGTACAACTTTTTCTACGGGAATTCCTCGCGGTAAATTTGTCAAGTTTTTTCCACTCTATTTTTATTTTCATTCATTAAAAAAAATGAAACAAAAAAATTTGGAAAATGTGAGTCGAGGAATGTCCACAAAAAATATTCTAATCGTCTAAAAAATTAAATGCTGTTGATTTATTGTACAGAACGTTGCGTCCAACATTTCCACGGAAAAAATGCGCGGTCAAACTGTTCGATATAACAAAAACGTAAAAAAGGAATTAATTAAGAAATTAAAAGAAAACACAAGTCCAATTACTCCGTAAATTCTTCAAACGCATAATACGCGCAATTTTTTCTCAATTCTTCATGTTGTGTTTTCGTACACACGACAGTTGTTTATATTTATATTTATCTGACACAGGCAGTTACAGCGTTATGTACGTGTACAAGACGTCGCGCCACAGAAACCGCCACGAATGAGAAATGTCCCGAGTGCCCCTTTTAGTTACGTTGAAAATGAGAGGAACGAAGGGAGAGCATCTAAGCGACGGGTATCATCTTCTAATTATCCGCCCATTAATCATCGAGCCGAGGGAAAAACGACGGCTCCTCATTCTTTCCAGTAGTTGAAACATACGATGACACGTCGAGCGCGCCGGGCTGCAGCTCACAACGGCGAAAGGATAATTCTCGATATTTTCGGAAATTTCGTTATTCGTTGGGGACTGGTGATGGAGGAAGATGAATTATCGATAATTGCACGAATCCTAAACAATTAATTAGCAATCGAAAATTACGAATTACTATAATAGCTTCATTCACTGTTCGGGGATAATAAATTATTCCTTGATAATTATTCAAAATTAATTAGTACTAATGAGTCATTTATCATTGCCATCATTATTAATGATTATTAATATCATTATCATCATTATTAATATTTCTGGGTTGAATTGTTGTTGAAGAAATGACTGATGCCGATTGTTGTTCCAGAAATCAATGCCATTACATTTTTTTTTTGGATGGATTGGTAAATTCTTTTAGGACTGACAAATTTTGAAGAACAGAGTCTCGAGCGAGAATTCCTGGGCGTCTTGAAGGTGGAGTTCACTTGCCCTCGACACTTCTTACCGCAATAAATATTCCGAAAAACTATTCGTAGCGGAGGGAGTCCGCGTACACGACCGAGAAGAAGCGTTTACCAGCTACTAATTGTCATATCGCAATTTAATTGTCGGGTTTATTTTCATTCTTCGCATTAGTCAACGCTTCTTTGCTGTCTCCGTCGAGTATTGGAAATGAATATGTACGTGGGACATTGATGGAAATAATTGATGATTATCGATCAGGAGAAGAATAAAAATTTTAACATTCCCAGAGGGAAATCAGTGCTCTTGCTTCATCTTAATTCATTTTTGAAATTCAGACAAATTTTCATTTTATTCAGACGTTTTTTACCGTCGGAAAAATGTTTACAAAAGGTGTGCGAAATTCAGACATTCGTTTTTGTGCTCGGAAGCAATAATTATGACTGATGTAAGAAGAAAGCTAAAGCGAGAAAATAAATAAATGAAGTAGATGAATTTCGACAAATCCCGTGGTCATTACTCATCACTTCCACCAATGACTTCCGGACGTGGAAGTCATCGCGGCGTGAAAAGTGAGGGCCTCCACCGAACCGAAAGCTCCATTAGAAGAAAAATCAGTGGAACTCTGATAAAAAAGTGAAAAAAAAACGGAGAACACGCACATCGCGCTTGCACCTCAGGAATAGCATCAACACCACGCCTCCTAGTTCCTCTAATTGCCGTTGAGCTCACACTAAACTTGTCTCCTAATTATTCGCTGATTAATGCCGTCACGGCCAGTCTCGGAGATCGAGTGACCACGATAAAACTAAACTACTAATTTACCGCCTGTCTATTTCGAAACTAGAGGCATATTAGGGGCTATTTATTATCAGCAGAATCAAACGTGGATTTAATGAAGATATAAGTGAATTGCAACTGCTTGGTACCTTGACTAATTAAGGGATCTAACGCGTGTTGCGGAGGACGGCTGGGTATTGCGGCGGGGTGAGGCCTCTGTTGATGGCTTTGTAGTTCGGCGTGAATATCTACGAATGTCGGGGAATACATTCCGCTTGCTCCCCTCTGGGATTTCGTGGATGCGTAATATATTTATCGTTTCGTACCGCGTTCGATGGATGTAAATTCAAGGGGCGGGCGCGCTCGGTAAATTAGGGCTTCGTGACATGCGTATTTCTTACTGAAGGCTAAATACGAATAGTCAACCCAACAATTAGCTCCGAATTTTTGGGTCTTTACTCGTCATTTACCTCAGCTTTTGCACTTTTTTAACATTTTCTTTTGTTTTCGTTTTACCGGAATTTTCCTCATTTTCATAAATTTTTATGAAATAATTGAACTGAAATTTACAGTTTTCAGTGATAGTTCCAATAAAAAGAGAATTCTTATTGACAAAATTCCTTGGAATTTCTGTAATATTATATAGAAAATACAAATAAAAAAATCAAATTCTGTGGATTTTTCTATAGAACATTTTCTATAGAATTTTAATATTAAAACTAATAGAGAGTTTTTCAAGTTTTTTCCGTTCTATTTTTATTCTCTTTTCACTGAAAAAAATTGAACAATAAACTTTACGAATTTGACCCGAGGAATTTCTGTAGAAAATATCTCAATAGAATAAGTTGCATAGAAAAATAAAATTCTATCATTTTTTCCACACAATATTTTCTATAAAATTTCCTATAGAATTTTAATATTAAAACTAAAAGAAAGTTTTTTAATTTTTTTTCACTCTATTTTTATTTTATTTTCACTAAAAAAAAATCAACAAAAATTTGCGAATTTGAGCCGAGGAATTTCTGTAAAAAATATCTCAATAGAGTAAGTTGCGTGGAAAAATAAAATTCTATCAATTTTTCCTAGCGAATTCGCTATATTTCTCTACAAAATTGTGACATGAACGAAAACAATAATTTCATAAATATTTTCATCCAAATAACAATTCGAGAAGCACTTTGCCGGTAATTTCCATGGCAGAATTAGCAGTAGACAGATAAATAGTGGACGCAAAACCGAGAACATTGAGTGGGCGTGGATCCTTGCAGGAAGCAATGGATCAAACTCACAGAGGGCCAAGTAGTCCACGCAACTTTGGTGCACACTTGTACCGCAGTACTTGAAGAAAAGGGAGAGTAAGAATGATATTTAAGAGAGTACGGATCGGTGATAATTATCCACACCGCTGAGGCCCTCGGCTGCATTTCAACGGCGGATTTATTGGTTCATGTCCACACTCGTGGTACTCACCGTAGCTGATTTCCGGCTCTGGGGTGGTGGAGCCCACTGTGTTCGACTCCTCCAGGCTCTCGATTTCTTCCGTCGACGACATCGACGAGTCGGGGACTGCCGTCAGGGCTCGGCCTTCATCGTAAACTGAAATTTTTTAATTCTGGATTTTTAATGGGGTTCCATGGCTTCAGAAAAATCATTGGAATGCGATTTTTTTACAACTTATTGAGATATTTTCTGTTAGAGAAATTCCTCGCCTCAGATTTTCTATTTTTTAAATATTTTTTTAATAGAAATACAAAAAAAATTGTAACAATGCAAAAAATTCTATGGAAGGATGAAATTCTTCCGATTCTTCCTATAAAATAATTTTATTGGACATTTTATATGTAAAAAAACTTGTAGTTAAGCTGCACAATTCGTAAACTAGTGGAATTTTTAATGGGAGTTCAATCGAAATTCAAGAGAATTTTCTATGAAAAATTTTTATGTTGGAAAAAAACAATAAACTATGTTTGTTCAACATTGTAGACCATAAATTAACACGTTTACTATCAACAATTTTTTTCATTGAAACGCTTGAGCAACATTTGCAAAAACTCATAGATAATCAGCATTATTCAAATAACAGTTTGCAATATGTTTTTTCCAGACGTTTCCTCGTGAATAAACAATGGAAATCGTTTCAACTTCCGTTAATCTTCCGGAAACATTCTGCAGATAATAGTAATAAATCAATTTATTGCAATTGGTAAACATTGATTTCCAGGGAAAGTTTCTAATTTAGAGACTTCTCAGTTATTTTGTTATTATTCCTCAAAATGTGAATTTTCCGGTTTTATTTGATCTCAAGAATATTTTTTAACGCTTGAAAATTATTCGTTACTTCTCACTAATTTTCTGGGATCGAAAATTGAATTCATCCCCAGAGAAAAAAAAATTAGGAAATTAAGAGATTTTGTCACCAATTTCCAGTGAAAATCCTAAATTCTTGGAATTTTTCTCTGAATTTTAGTGATTGAATCCCCAAAATTAAGAATAATTGTTGTGAATATCAAAAATCCTTGAAAATCAATGGAGATACCTAAAAATTCGGTACAAATTTCAAAAAATTAAGGAATAACTCCTGAAAATCGCGGATTCAACTCAAAAACCCACACTTCAATCTCTCCCCATTTCCACATTAAACTAATCGAACACTCACACTCATCCGCCGGCGAAGACTTGAATTTCGCATGAAAAATCGATCGCTGATCGACGGGCGGATCCTTGTTCGGTGCCAGCAGTCTCTCGATGCTGAAAGCGGCCAGTTTCCGGTTCGCAATTTTCTCCGGAGGGGAACTCTGATCTCCCTGGGACATCTTCCCACCACAAATCCACAAAATCCGCACAAAAATCCCAAAGAATTCACCACACGAATCCCCCAAAACTCAAAACCCTCTTCCCCCAAAAATCTCAACTCGATCCCAACTCGCAATTCCCAGATCCCTCAGTCCAATTAAACTCCGCGAATGATAATTTCCTCCGGAACAAATCGAACATGAAGAATTGACAACTTGTTTACAGAACAGATCCCCGATAGTCACTGTGTCGGGGTGTGCCCGAGTGTTCCCCCGAAATCATTTTCATTTTTTTTGTTCTCTCGTCCAAAGTCAAATTCCCAGAGCGTTGGGGAGGCGGACCCCCGAAAACTCCACGTGCCGATGACGTCGTTTACCCCTGGACCAATGGAAGAAGCGGCTGGGCGTAACTTGGCAGCGGCACGTGGACAAATTTGAAGCAGACAAGATGCGTTAGATGAGATCCCTCTAATTGAGGAATCAGAGGAGACAACTAGCGTCGGCTAAACGACGGCGATGTACCTGTTTGCTGATAAATTTGCCGCTGGGTCGGCTCAGAGCAGACGCTCTACTGCGATGATTGCGCATTATCAACATTGATGTATGTGATCCCCTAATTTGTGATCCGCCAACGGGGACGCGGGTCTCGCCCTCATGGGATATTTAGGTTGCCGAATTCTTGTTGTTTCATTTGTCATCAGGTAGCTGGTTATTTGGGGGAAGATTCATGGGGCCTTGGAGATGCCAGAGTCGACGGTTTGGTTCTGATTGGACGTGCAGAGGTCTTTCAAGATCTCTCCAGATCTAGGTTGACCTGGTAAGTCCTAATCAGCTCTGCGACGTACTTTTCCGGAAACGTTTCGAATGCTCAGTTCTTTTCGGCCCTGAGAAGTCCTCCTCTGTACTACCGAGACCGCGGGATTTCACGAGGGGGGAGGGGAAGGCATGTATGCGGAGGGTTGAAATTTGTAGCCAACGAGGAGAGAGGGTTGCAGAATATATTTTAGCCACCCTTGTCTCTCCGTTTGCAGGCGGTGTTTAAATTAAAAATAGAGCACGTTGATTCTGTATTTATTGACCCCCTGATGCCAATGAAACCGGCGGAGGTGACAGAAAAGACGAAAAAACATTTTCATTTTCACGTGGGTCAGGGGTCAGGGTGAAAGTCGATTTTCGCCAAAATCGAATTTTTTAACCGGGTGAACGTTGATTCCAACTATTTAAGCGTCGGGCTAGTCAGAACTGTCAAAAGTATGTGGAAAAAGTGAAAACTGAGGAACCGTTTTTTTTGGCCCCAGCCAAAGGGTCAGATTTTCGGGTTTTCCGGGGCAAGTGGATTT
>NW_021680454.1:361030-393156 GCF_001412515.2 Diachasma alloeum | reverse complement strand
GGGTGAACGTTGATTCCAACTATTTAAGCGACGGGCTATTCAGAACTCTCAAAAGTATGTGGAAAAAGTGAAAACTGAAAAAAATTTTTTTTCACCCCGAGCCAAAGGGTCAGATTTCCGGTTTTTCCAGGGGGAAAGTCGACTTTCTCCAAAATCGAATTTTTTCGCCAAGTGAATGTTGATTCGGTATTTATTGATGACAACAGGATAACCGCCTCCAAGGATAACATTTTGTCAACAATATATGTTGTCATGCTTGACTTAAGATTATTTCCATCCTAAAATATATATTTATTTTTATAGAAAACAGATATCTTCATTTTATTCATTTTCACCTGCTTCAATAATTAATTTAAATGGCAATCCCCATTTCCTCAAATATCTCAATATTTCATCATTCTTAAAAACAATGGGAACAAAGAATGAATATTAGTCATCTGTGACGATGACTTAGAAAATATTCAATAAAAGCTATTCCTCTCTATGAATTTCCCATGTTTTTTCAACTATATATTTTTTCTCTTCTCACGATAGAAACACCGCAATACTGTTAACAGAACTGATAACAGCGGAAAACGTGAAAATTTGAATTTCATAATTTACGTCAAGATTTACACAATTTTTCCGTGAAAAACACCGTGAATTGCCACCCATCTATTCACAAATTGTTCACTCCGAAGATGAGCATTACGATAGTGCACATGCATAATTACCGAATAAAAACAAAGTTGAGAATAATACGCGAGTTAAAAAAATGATTATTTAAGCGACGACTACAATTACACTTATCGTCAGTTCTCATCATGAAAGTGAAGTGGAATGACGTTATGATATTAATTTTTTTCGTACTGTCCAGTAAGTTTGGAAAAAAAACTTTTTTGCAATAAAATTTTTCTCGAGTTGAGGTGCGATGTTATATCGCGAAGGAAAAAATTGAGGAGAAATTACCAAACAAATTAATCAATTAATTGTCGAGCGAAATTCAGTTTTCGGTCGTTTGGACTCTAGATCGAGGAAAAAATGCGAAACAACTGATGAATTTTCCTGGAATGCAAAAGGATAATTTTCATCGGATCCACAAAAAGTATTTTTTATCAAAAAATATTTCGCTCCACGATGGCCTTTAGAATAATAAAATTATCCGGGATTTCACAATTTTTCTCCGAATTCTCCTGCCGTGATAAAAATGCTTCCATTCGGAAGCAAAAAATACTATAAAATTCAAATTTCAGTACTGCATGATGAAACTCTCGCGGCGCAGGGCAGTTATCGCGTTTATTCGAGGAGTGAAGGAAAATACAAAATACTGAATTATACTGTCGACGATGTCTTGCAGAGAGGATCATTTAGACTGAAGGAGTTGGAAAATGAGGCACAAACTCGGTTCAATGATTATGATGATTTAACGAAATCATCAACTCCGGAGGAATGTGCACGTGAATGTGGGACCGGGGAACCTCCGAAAATATGTTACTATCGCTGGACTGTGGAATACTATAGCACGTTGGGCAGGTAATTTAATCACAAATAGAGAAAAAAATTCACAGGCGAAAAAAATTGAGTGAAATTGAGGAACGCTCCGGAGAAATTCTGTGACATTTCCATAAAATTCCCGACAACCACATGTCGTTCCAAATTGCGGAAAAACGTAATTTTTATTGAATATTTCTCTCCGTGTAATTTCAATCTTCTTCATTTGAAATTTCAAGACTAATTTTTCAACAGTGTAGCGAATGTTCCGATTTTCCTCGTGAAATTTAAACGATTGCCCAACTCTAAACCTTCAAATATTTCTAGTGCATGTAAATTATGCCAACCGACGACCAACACGTCCCTGACCAGTGACTGCCAGTGCATCCTGGCAGACGGCGTGGAGATGACGGGAATAATGGTCGTCAACAGAATGTACCCAGGACCCTCGATCCAGGTCTGCCTGGGCGACCTCGTCGTCGTAGACGTGGCGAATCACGCCTTCGGCAGTGGCCTCACCATCCACTTCCACGGGATCTACCAAAACGGCTATCAACACTACGACGGAGTTCCCTTCGTAACGCAGTGCCCCATATCGTACCGATCAACATTCCGGTACAAATGGCGTGCGCAGAACTCCGGAACTCACTTTTATCACGCCCACACGGGCCTCCACAAGCCTGCGGGCATCCAGGGGGCTATCATCATTCGCTCGCCGAAAGAAACCGATGTAAATGGAAAATATTACGACGAAGATGGCTTCGATAACGTGATTTTTGTCAATGATTGGTTCCATTCCACTCCCAACAACCACTGGCCCGGCACCGAAGTCCGAAATGTCGGGCAGATTCCAGATAATTTTCTGATCAACGGCAGAGGACAGTGGTTTGTAAGTCCACGAGAAAATTTCAGAAATGAAATAAACATCGCCAATTCGAAAAAACATTTATTGGATTTCTCATAATTTTGCGTGGAAATTCTATTGATTTTTTCTACTGAGACATTTTGGATGGGAATTCCTCGACATGAATTTGTTTACTTCACTCTTCATTTAAAAAAAAAAACAAAAACACTTCAGAAATAGAATGATTTGTATAGAAAAATCAAGTCTTATTGACTTTTTGAAGAAAAAATGCCCCAGCGAATTCGCTAGGCTTTTTTTTCTATGAAATTGGTTTCATGCGTGTCATGTTGCAATGTTAAGGTGAGTCAATTTTGTTTAGAATTCTACAAGCAATAGAACTACTGACACACCGCTTGCGGTTATCAACGTCGAACCGAATCGACGCTACAGGTTTCGAATGATAAACAGCCTGAGTTGGACTTGTTCCGTTCAAATGACTATTCAAGACCACAACATGACATTGATTGCGACCGATGGTGAGGCCATTATTCCGAAGAATGTCACCACTATCACCTCTTTTTCAGGTATTCTTCATCGTTGAATGAACTTTTTGCGTCGTCACTGTTAGAAAAAATAACAGTTCAAATCAGTAGCGAAGTGGTAAAACGGTACAAGTCGATTTCGGAATTTATCTCGGAATCTAAGGGAGATAGCAACATTTTTGTTATAACATTTTTTGTAGCGCCGATTGAGTGCTACAACAAATGTAATAATGAAAATTTCGCTATCTCCCTTAGATTCGGAAATATTCCTCAAAAACTCAACGGGGAGATGAGTCGACTTAAACCGTTTTACCATTTCGCTACTAAAATCAATAATGACAATTTCGTAGTAATTTTTGCGGAATAATCGAACAATTTTCATTGACTTTTCTATCAAATCGTGAATTGTTGATAAAATTCCGTGAAATGTCCGGAAATTTCAGCCGAATAATTTTAACTGCAACATTTTTATGAAAATTTATTATCGTACAGCTGAGCGCTATGACTTTATTCTCACCACGAATCAGGAGGTGAGATCTTACTGGATTCAAGTCAGAGGACAGGGTTTCTGTGAAGATAGAAAAGTTGCTCAATACGCAATTCTCCGGTACTCTGGCTCGCAGCTGCGGGAACCCGAAGGGGAACGACTGACGTACGATCGGCCCTTGCCATTGGGAGTGGTAAACCATTTGCTCTCAAAAATCAATTCGCTGATATTGAGTCGCGCTGTGGACACTTCCGCTCATGCCTTTATCATTATTGCATTCGTAATTACGTAGATTTTTAATGACGTGGATGAAGTGTGCGAGAACTCACCCGAAGACAAGGTCTGCGTGAAGAACCTCCGGAACGCAGAGCCAGCGAATGAACAGATTCTGAAGGAAGAGGCTGATGTTACTCTGTATATTCCGTTTAAAATCCAAGAGTATAAGAATGAAGAACTGTTCAGACCAGATACTTATAAAAATTTTGAAAGTAAATTATGTGGAAGTCATTTACGAAAAAAATTATGGAAAAACTTGGCGAATTCGCAGGAGAAGTCTATTAAAATGCCCATTCATTTTTGGAAGATTCCGTTGGAACTTTTTTTAAAGTAAAAACGTCCAATGGGAAATATTCAATAGAAAAAAAAATCTGTAGAATATTTTCCGCATTAAAAAAAAAGGATTTTTTACCAATTCCGATAGATCGCGCTGGCAAAAGAGTGATTTTCCCCGAAAAATCATTCCTCATAATGAAACCACAGACGTGTCCACCTCGAAAAATAGAAAAAGTCTCAATAGAAAAAAGAAATTCAACTAATTCAACTAATTTTTTCTGCAAAATAATTCCCATCGGCAAAAATCTCATAGAGAATTCAATAGAATTTCCTACTGAATTCGCAAAGTTTTTCTACGAATTTTTTTCGTAATACTCATTAATTTTGTTGTTGCTAGAGCCGGTCGGACCACTCGGCGCTTTTGTCGCATTGCTCCAGAATTTCTCCAATGAGTTCCCCGCCTCTCCTTATCTCACTCAAATGCGTGATATTCCGCCCGAGAGGATCTGCCGCGGCGACGAACTGCCCAAGATTTGCGAGGGGGAGAAACCCTGCTTCTGCTCCCATCTTATCGATATTCCATTGAATAGTATAGTTGAAATCGTTATGGTCGATGAAGGTAATATGAAGGTAATATTAGCGGTCAATAGTCGGTGAATGGTTCAAGGTCATGGGATTCTAAGAACCCTTTTACAATATCAATTAATTTCCAAATCGCGACGCTTCGATTTTTGACAATTTTTCATTGTTTGGAATTTTTTAATGAAATTATATTATGGATTTGTCTTCTTAATGATGTAACAAGCTTCAACAATTTATTGTTAATAGTTTTACTCTTAGTTGAAGTGAATAATGGAATTAAAAATCAGTAGTCAATGTTGATCAAATAATTGAAGGATGTTTTTCCCTTCAGAACCGGGGACACTGCCACATCCATTTCACCTGCACGGTTACGGTTTCCACGTATTAGGCCAAGGAAGTTTCGAGTCACTGGGAATTGCCGGGGCGGATAGAAAAAAAGCGATTGAACTGGACAGGGCAGGGCTGTTGAAACGTAATTTTGATCGTCCGCCCGTGAAGGATACGCTAACCACTGCCGCTAATGGATACACCATCGTCAGATTTTCGGCGGATAATCCGGGTAATAATTGCTGATCTCCCCGGACTTCCCTGGGAGTCGGAACGATTGGATAATTTAGACTTTGAGAAATTGAAAAAAGCCCTGAGGACCGCTTAAGCCTTTTTTTAAACATCAACAATCATGAAAAAAAATTACACGTACACTTTCTCTAAGATATTCTATTCAGTTTTTATTGGAATTCCATCAACTGATTCTCTTTATTTTTTGTGCCAATTCTATTTAACATTATGTAACTTTTATTCAAAAAAGTATATAGATGTGGATTTTTTACAGAACTCATTCTCTTCGAATTATCTCTATAAGAATTCTTTAACAAGAATTTGCTCCGTTTTTTTTCTTGGATTTTAACATGAGAAACTGTTAAAAATATAGGAGAAAAAATCAGAAAATTTGGGTCCAAGAATTTTTCTAGAAAAATCATAATCTATTAATTTTTTTTTGGTGAAATATATCTTTAAAAAATGATGGGGTAAAATTGCATAATCTTCAATAGAATTGCAAAAAACCAGTAGAATTTTTTCCCACCTGCATTTGCCATGAAAATTAATTTTTCGTGTTTTCTATAAACGAACGGTACGTTTTCAGGATACTGGCTGTATCACTGTCATTTCCAGTCGCACCAATTGGTCGGCATGGAGCTGACGTTTCACGTCGGTGAAGATGATGATCTGCCCCCGACACCAGATGGATTTCCAACTTGCGGAGATTTCACACCGGAAGTTTGGGAAACTGATTGAAGACGACAGATTGAATTTCTATTAAATTTTTTCGTGCGTGATCTCCTTCCCGATATTCTGCGGCAACTGTTCGGCATTTATGTGGCCTCATAATCCATTCTCGGAAAATATTTTGAGCCCCGAGAGAACCTTTCTGTTGAATCATGACAAATGACTTAAATTCATCAGGCATTTGACGACACAACTAACCCGATAATTGGGGGCAACTGATTGGCATGAAAACCCTCATCAATCAGTGTGATGTTCCCTGGGCGGTGCGTCACGCGTGCTCTAATAGGCGGGGAACTCCACTGTTTTAACACCGTCTAGACGCACCGACTTTTCATTTCTTCCCGGTGACCTGTCGCGATCTCAAATGTCCGAATATTTTTTCCGCGTGTTTGCGGCCGTGTCCTAACACCCGCCTTCTGCTGTCTACTTCTACATCTTATGGGACTGGAAAATGACTACTGAGAATTTATGGGGCCATTTTCAACACTCCAATGGCAAGACAATACGTACGAAAATATTTTACAGAAAAACCTAGTGAAACCTAGTGAATTCGCTGGAAAATTCTATTAAATTTCTGTTAAACTTTCTTTAGTTTTTGGACGATTCTATTGAAAAAATTTACGGCTTAACTGCGCGTTTTTTTTTCAATAAAAATGTTCAATGCAAAATTTTCTATAGAAATTCCTCGCTTCAAATTTTCTGTTTTGTTTAATTGTTTTAATGAGACGAAAAAAAATTTGGCGACAGCCACAACGAATCATTATTTCGAAATTCATGTAACGCATCTCAAATGTTCTATATACTTCACATTATGTGAAAGATTCGGACAGAAGAAATTGTGTAGAAAGATGAAATTCTAGAAATCCAACAGTTCTACATGAAAAAAGTAAGGAGTAGGAGGGGACCATTGACATATCAACACAAAATTTCAAGGATTAAATAATCACAATTTATTACAACTACAACAATGAGGAACAAATGAATTCCTTCAGCATTGCGTTAACTCAATCGCTTCCTTCTCATAATGCCCGAAGAAACGATCACTCTGCTTCACAATAATTTCCCAAATAAACTGAATTTCGCATGAAAAAAATGCAAAGTCCAAACATCCCCAATCAATAATCATTAAATTCCCAATATCAAACTCCACTTAATTCTTTCCCATTCATTGGTCCTCATAATCCTTCATCCTCGACAAAATCTTTATTAATAAAGTAATCATGACATTTTATACGTTTTTGTTGAAAAAATTATGAACATTCAGACCAGAAAAACTGACTCCACGTGCAACAGCGAGTAATGAATTCTGGAATTTCAAAGGCCAGTGGATATAAGCGAAGTGGTAAATCGAGACTGATCAACTAGAATTAAAATTCAAATAAATTCCAATGAATATCTCCAATTTTATGGAGATGACGAAGTTTTGACGAAGATCTTTTTTATAGTTCTCATGCCTCTCCAAAAATTTCCACGTTCGCCTTCAATTTAGAGATATTCACTCGAAAAAAAATCAACTAGATGAAAAATCTTCTCTCTTCACCTCCCAACTTGCATTTTTCGTTGATAAAAAAGAAATAGAATAGAATATCAGTGACAATAAAGATTAATTTCTACATCTGCTGCGTTGAGTTGCCATTCCACGTGTTATTCTCATCATTATCGTCGCCCCCAGTGTGCAGCCTGTGGATATTTCCCCTGGCTCTGATGGTGGTGCTCGATCCCCCCAAATTCCTGCCAAACAAACTGCAATATAAAGAAACAATTTCTCCTTAGTATTTCCTAGTGGAGATATTCTCACCTCAGAACAGACAGCAAATGCCTCTGGGTTAGCTCGAGGAATGGGCAGAGCCTTACCCGGATGGTTGACCAATGTGACGAGTGGGTGTGGCACGTGGTGCAACCCCAGCTGCACTTGGCTCGTCGGTTCCCTCTCTGGTGGGTCCTCTGCCTGGGGGACCAGTGAAGTAACCCACTACGTAGTTGTACACAGAGATTATTGGCGAGAACACAGTCCACATGAAGCGGGAGAGGAAACCACCCTGCTCTCGGGATGCCACTGTTGTTGTAGTTGTTGACTGGAAAAAGATGTTTTTTCAGCGCGTAAGAAATTGAATAAAAAAATCTATCGCTTTCTTTGAAAAATTCTGTTGAATTTCTATTTATTTTTTGCGCCAATTCTATTGGAGATTATTTAATTTTATCTTGTGATTTTTTAAAAATAAATTCGATAGAAAAATGGCTAGGGATTTGCTTTTTCTCTAGAAATTTTTGGGAATAAATTTTCCAATTTTTTTTTTCGAGTTATGTAATTGAAAAAATTTTTTAAAAGTCAATTATAATTTTTTTAAGGTCATAATTGAATAAGATTGTAACAATGCTCGTTGATATAAATGTATATCAAATAGAATTGAAAAAAAAAATTTATAAAAAAAATTGAAATAAACATTTTTTTAAATGAAAATTAAAAAAAATTAATTATAATTTTTTAAATATTATAATTGAATAAGATTGTAACAATTCTTGTTGATGAGGATGTCATATCAACTAAAATTTACACTACTACTTACATTTTTGAGAGGCAGAATAAGGATAACAGCAGTGGGAACTAATTGCAAATCCACCAGTGTCCTTCCCTCATCCTCAGCACTGAGGTCCCTCCTCGGGAAGGACGTGGACATTGAGAAATTGCGGAATGGTAGATCGATGTTATTGGTGACGTAGGCGCGTAGATCGCGGAGTGTGCTCGTCAGTTCGAATTTACCCATGTGAGGATTGCCAGAGGGCAGTCTGAATTGAATCCTCACGACTCCATCTGCGGGGGGAACAGCAGCTTGTGGACGCTCCTGAGACTGTTGTGAGGTTTGTTGCTGCAGAAATAATCAAATAAAATTATTCACTCCATGTAATTATTTCTGAAGTGACAATTTTACAATTTTTCGTTGGGGACAAGCCAATTTCATTCAAACCATTAAAAAAATACGAAATTGTCCATTTTGCCCCACCTGTTTCTAGTCTTTTTTTTTACTTCATATTTTAAATATTAATTAATTGACAATTACACTGAATTTTCCTGATTCCCATTCATTAAATTTTGAATTCTTAATGACAAAAATTCTTAAAATTTCAGTGGAACTATAATATGATCAAAAAGTGGAAAAGGTCTCCCCAAAAATGTTGAATCTCCATTAGATTCTCAGATATTCTCCAATTTTTCACAAGAATTTATGACTAACGAGTAATGCCTGCTCCCTCTGTCTCCTGTCGAGTTTATCCTGAGCAATATGTTGCCTGACCCTCTCCCTGGCCTCCGCCTCGGCCGCCTTCTCCTTCGCTCGTTCCTCCTGAGCCAGCTTAATCTCCAGCTCCTGGTGACGCTGCCTGGCTGTTTGCACATCCTTCCCCATTCTCCTGCGCTCAATCTCACGTCGTCTCTCTTCCTCGCGTTCTTTCTCGATTCTCTGCTGCTTCTGGAGCTCTATCAGGTGTCTCGCACGTTCAAGTTTCTCCTGCAAACCATTATATCAGAATATGAGCAGTTCAATTTAATTTTAAAGCAGAAAAAAATCATCAATTGAAGAATTTTCGCAATGAGAAAATTCCAATGTTCTTGATCCCCAAGGTTTTCATTTTAAGAACTCTCAAAAAATTTAATTTCATTACCAAAACTTCTTTAAAATAAGAAAAAATGTGTCTCAATTTGATAGAAAATAATAGAAATTTTTTAATGGAAAAAAAATGAATGTTGTTAAAAAAAATTAATGGAGGGATTTCTGTAGAAAATGTCTCAATAGAAAAAAAATTTCGTGACTCAATAGAAAAACAATTTAATCGCAATAAATTACACCAGAAAATCTTCCGAAATTCTACCTCAGGACTTAATTCAACAGTTGAATCAGCAGGTTTTTCTGCCCCAGAGGCTCCAGAAGCTTCTGGTTCGCTCTTCTGTGGCGGTGGTGAGACAGCCCCGGCAGAACTGGACACCTGGCCACTCTGGCCTGCAGATGCACTCTGTTCACCCCTGATGAAATCGGTGGAGGCTTCGTTCCTCCCTTTGCTAGCCTTCACCAGAACGGTATCGATTTTCTCCTGGAGGGTCTGGGCACTGACGCTGCCGGCCACGATCTCCAGGGGACTGCCGTTGTCCCCGATGAAGAAGAGCGAGGGGATCGGCACGAGCTGGTAAATCTGTGCGAAGAATCTGTAGGAATCGGTATCGCTCTCTAATCTGATCGCCACAAAATTGTCCTGCTCGAGGCGAGACGATATCTCGGGGGAGTCGATGGCGCGGGCAGTTTCCACTGACGCATCATCTTTTCCTATTGGCCAGAACGATAGGACACGAGAATTATGACTGTTGATGATGTTGATTTTACTTATTTGAGGGCCTCATTGGATTCAGTGTTGGGAGACAATTTAATTTCGTGGAGATGGTAGAAATTCTCGGGAGATCGACGTTGAGTACATCTATTACCTCAATTGACCTGATTTATTTTTATTTCTATTAATTTTCGAGGAAAGGAAAGAAGGAAAAAATCCGGAAATCTCAAATGACGTGTGAAAAAATTGTATTATAAAAAAAAAATTATAGAAAAAATTATTTAAAAAATTATAGGAAAAATTGCGTTATCTTTAAGGAATTCTAATGGAGTTCTATCAGAATTGGAATTGGATATGCAATTGGATTTAGGTCGCTAACTCCTTTAGTCTTTGAGAAATCCTCAAAAAACTAAAATTTACGATAAATTGATTGAGCTAAAAATTAATGTGGATTTTAGCTAATAAACAGCGACCTCCGAGTATTCCCCAGTGGCGCAAAATATCGTAAATCTCCTCAGGAATTGAATGCAATTGGATTTAGAACACTACGTCCTTTGGTTTTCTCTAAATCCTGAAAAAACGAAAGTGATCATGGAGACCCTTTTTTTAAATTCAATGAAATTTCAAAATTTTGAGCAGGAGGGAGACGAAAATTCCTGAATTTCCAATAAAAACATGAACATTCACTCCAAAATTACGCAAAACTTTCAATTAATCCAAAATTTAAGACTAGATTCCCCTAAATTTCAATCAAATCCCTCTCAGACCTTAGTTTCTAAATAAAAAAACATCTTGATCTTTTCTTGAATACCTCCGATTTGAAGGGAGATAGAGGGATTTCCATGAAGACCTTTTCTGCAGCTCTCACTCCGCTCTACAAAAAACCTAATCAGCAAAATTCCCCTGTCTCCCCTCCATCCCGAGATATCCACCAAAAACTAATCCTCAGTGAGAGTTGACTCATCTCGTTTTCCCTTCGCCACATCACCATCTCCCATTCTATTTTTAAACCCCCGAGAGTTCCCTGCCATTGAATCCCCATCGCCCCCGCACCTCCAAGAACTCCGAAAAAAATGAAATAAAAAACGAATTCATCCAAGGAAAAGTGAAATCCCCAGCGAGCACTGGACGCAGGTCAAGGCCAGGTGAAGGATGACAAGCAGAAACGCAAAATAGCAAATGAAAAATCTAAAATTCTCATTCTAAAATCCATCCGCAGACACGAGCACGAGCCCTCGATAAAAAAATGTCCAGATGATTCCCCAGAAGGCGAACATACTGGAAAAATTTAATTGACGAGCGCCAACGATCGCCCTAACCTCCACGGGAATTGACTTGGAACATACCTACGACGAAAACGACGAAAACAGCTTTCCTCGACTTTGAAGCAGCAACAGCTTCATTGATGCTCCCGGAGTACCACTTCATTGTCACGAGACACTACTGACCAACGACAATTAACACCTGTTTTTGAGGTGATCGGGGTGAATTCTAATGCGATGACGTAATTAATAAAAGTGAATTATTCACAAGTTAACGAGAATTTGACACAACGAGGATGAACTGAATTGTCCATACGAGTACCGAGTGTCGCGCGCTGCCGTCAAACCTCGAATGGCCTCGGGTTGGGTTAGTCGACGTACCTATGACGTTGTGTTTACGATATTTTCGTTTGACGGGAGTAAATTGGAGTAAATGCGCTGGTTTCGTCGATTTTAACGACCGGTGCGAACGACAAAAAGGTAAATTCCTCATCTCTCTCTGGATATTTTCGCTTTCATCCTAAGAAATTGGCGAACTGAGCTTTGACAAACGTCATTCAAGATCTCAAACCAATTCTAACCTCTATTACAGCTGTCAACAATGGGTATTTTTACTGAAATTACGTTCAGTGCGATGAAAAACCCCAAATGTGCAGTTTATTGAATATTTATTCTGCTCTCATGGTCTCTTTGTTTATTCTCAAGAGGAGATATTCCGAATATTCGGTTGTAAACAGAGAATAATACTCGAGAATTCGCACTCCGAGAATCTTTTCTGAATTAAAAAACAAAAATTGTTAATTTAAGGTATTTAATAGCTCCAGGGATAGCCTATCCATCAATTATAATTACTGTTAAATTATTAAGTAGTCAATTAGTTGATATCATTTTTAAATTTTAATTGTTGAAGTGATCATTAATTTAAATAGTCAAATTTCGAATTATTCATTAATCAGTAATTGAGGTAGGAAGACTGACGATCATTTGGATGAATTAAGTTTGTCTACTTGGTAGAAAAATCGTAGTTCCATATTTTTAAATATTTAATTCGTCATCAATTGGAAATTGAGGTTATCAATTATTTAACTATTTTTAAATTTCTATGACTCCATTTCAGTAGCGAAGTGGTAAAACGGTTTTTTCGACTTATCCCCCAGTTGAGTTTTTCAATAATATCTCCGAATCTAAGAGAGATAGCGAAATTCTCGTAATCACATTTGTTGTAGCTCTCAATGAGCTCTACAAAAAAGGTTATAACAGAAATTTCGCTATCTTCCTTAGATTCCGAGATATTCATTGAAAATTGGCCAATAGTCAAAATTGACTTGTACCGGTTTACTACTTCGCTAAAAGAAAAATCCTCTTAATATTGAAGAAATTAATGTTGATGGCCATCCCTGCATAGCTCTAGGAAGACATGGCCTGGTTGCAGCAAGCCCTGTCATCCAGATAAACCCCAGGGTAAACCCAGGGTAATTAATCCTCGGGGTAAATTACATCATAGGGGTAATTCTTCAATATTTGACCCGAAGAATAATTTTTTATTTATCCTGTAGTCCCACTCGAATTAACACTGATTTAACCTTGGAATTAAATTTTATTTTTTGTTCCTGGGATAAATTTGAGGTACTCTCCCGGGTAAAATAATCCACCGCACATCCAAATTTACTTTTTTTATCTGACATTTTCGTTACCCGGAGCCTGAATAACACTAAAAACACAATTTTGTTATATTCACGACGAATAACAATGAGCTGAATTAACAATTTTTCTTTGAAGTCTCAATTCTCAAGACTACATTCATCATTAAATCCAGAAATTTTCGTATTTACTTTTACTTTTTTTATCTGACATTTTCGTTACCCGGAGCCTGAATAACACTAAAAACACAATTTTGTTATATTCACGACGAATAACAATGAGCTGAATTTACAATTTTTCTTTGAAGTCTCAATTCTCAAGACTACATTCACCATTAAATCCAGAAATTTTCGTATTCTCAATTCAAGAGACTTGTATTCTCCATTCAAAAGTGAAATAGTGCATTCTCCTCGAAGATACTTCTGAGGGGACCCAAGCCCCCGGATTCATTCGCTAAATTCCAACTGAAAAATGGGTAAACATGAGCCTGGAACACCGAAATACATCGCCAACAAGATCAAGTCGAAGGGCCTCCAGAAGCTGCGATGGTACTGCCAGATGTGTGAGAAGCAGTGCCGGGACGAGAATGGCTTCAAGTGCCACACAATGTCCGAGTCACATCACAGGCAGCTTCTGCTGTTCGCTGACAATGCCCACAAGTACATGGATCAGTTTTCCCAGGAGTTCTCCCACGGCTACCTGCACCTGTTGAAGAGACAGTTTGGGACTCGACGAGTGGCAGCCAACAGGGTCTACCAGGACTACATCGCTGACAGGGGTCATGTGCACATGAATGCAACTATTTGGCTGAGTCTGACGGCGTTCGTCAAGTGGCTGGGGAGAACTGGCAAGTGCGTTGTTGACGAGACTGAGAAAGGTAAAATCATTTTTTAATGTAACAGCTCCATGAATATAAATTAATTGATAAATTTATTTAATTTGAATAAATAAATAAATTATCAATTACTAATTTTTAATTATTTTCAAATTATTTCTTTATTTATGCAAATGAATTCATGAATTTATTTAGTTAAAAGTGAATTATCCAGTAAATTATCCATTTTTAGCAAAATTTTTGTAGAAAAAGTGACGCTGATAGAACGTTGATTACTTTATTTTGTCTCGGAATGATCTCGAATAAATGTAATGAATTTGCATCTCCAGGATGGTTCGTTACATACATTGACCGTGACCCAGAGACCCTAGCACTTCAGGAGAAGAAAGCGAAGAAAGAAAAAATGGACAAAGACGATGCAGAGCGTATGATGGACTTCATCGAGAAGCAAGTGGAGCAAGGACGCCAAGAGGATTCCGGCCCCCAGGAGGACACCCCGACGCCTCTCCAGCGGTCTGAAGAGGATGGACCCCTAGTTCTCGACCTGAAACTCAAGATGAAACCGAAACTGATGGGACCACCTCTGGCTCCACCTCCGAAACGAGGAGAATCCTCGAAGGCCTCGACAATCAAGGAAGAGCCACAATCAGAGGAAGAATCTGATGACAATGACAGTCGAGCCCCCAGTGAGTGCAGATCGGAGATGAGTGTGAAGAGGTTCCACGAGGCTGATGACAACTTCTCGAAAAAAGTCAAACGGGAGAGGAGAGACTCTGAGAGAGAGGAGGGCGGGGCATCGACATCGGGTGTGTAATTATTTAGTTTTTATTAAATTTAAATTAATTCCATTGACTATCTTCCATTAACTAAATTTGATTGAATTTTAAGTGACTTGATGAATTAATTTATTGAATTGGTTAAACTACTGAAAATGTCTAAATGCAAATAAAATTATTAGGAGTTTGAATGACTAGTTTTTAGGATAAAAAATTCACTGTTCGTATTCTCTGCAGGTGGATGGCTCCAGGAAGGACTAGTGGTAAAAATAATAACAAAAACTCTGGGCCAAAAATACTACAAGGCTAAAGGTGTCGTCCAGTCCCCAGTGCTGGAGTCTGGATACGTCGGGAAGATCAGGCTCACTTCGCCAGAGGTCGACGGTCACGTCGTGAAACTGGACCAGGAGCACCTGGAAACTGTGATCCCAGCTATAGGAAGAGAGGTGTTAATTATTCAGGGAAAACACAAGGGTTGCAAGGGAATTATAAGGAAAGTTCGAGTGGAGGAATACAGCGTCGACGTTGACCTCTTGAGGGACGAGAGGTGCCTGAAAAAATTACCGTACGAATTCATATGCAAATTCTCTGAGGTCTCCAAGTTGTAACGAAGGACTTCAATAGTTTAAGGACAATTGTAAATTTTTTTCGATGTATTTAAGAATATGTCAATGTAAATTTTTTTTAAGAATTATAAAACGAGATGGAGAGGAGTTTTAAGTTACGAGGGGATCATATTTATTACGTCAGTTGAACTTTCGTTTCACTTCGTTGATTGCTGGAGGAATCTGGAGCGCTAGCCATTCAGTTGGAAGGACTAGGAATCCATCAGCGAGATTAGAAAACATTCTTATTGGGCTGAAGTGATGGTGGAAAGATCTTTCATCTCGTTTCGGTCTAAGAATAACCTTTGAAGGGATTCGGGTTTCAATTCATCGGATTTTCCAGCCACGAGGAAGGAGAGTAGTTGATTATTCCGAGGATCATAGGACATTTCCTCAAATTTCATACTGTGCTACATTACTCTCAAAATGAGAAATGAAATTCATTTGATGGGGAAAAAAACTGAGATAAAAGTCATGTTCAAGTTTGAATAAAAGCTGCATTACGAGCTATTTAAACAAACCCATTCATTTAATTCAAATAAACTTTATTAAATTCAAAGAAACCATTTCTCTGGGTGCGTACATCAATCGTCCAACTTCGGGTTGTACCCAACCATCTGAAGATAGTATCCAGATGCTGTAAAATCCACAGAAGTGATATTATAAAACCTTCCTCGATACCGATGCATCACCTCCTGGATCCCATTCTTCGGAAGTAGGTGCTTCCTCGTGACTTCCCCAGCCTTGAAGGCGACCTGCCTCCTGAAGGGTGGCAAGGTACCTATGAGGGCCATCCTGTACTCCCCCGTGGAGTTGTCTAGCCAGATCCGCATGGGAGTCCTCCTGAGGAAGTACAGCGTCAACGTGTTCATCAAGAGGTAGAATATGAACGTTATCTCCACTTCGGAGGCGGTGCTGTAGGCGATTGGAGCCACTACTGATGCCACTGGGTACGACACATTTTGCACGTGAAACTTGAAGTAGTAGTAGCCGAATGCCCCGAGAGCGTACGACAGCATTCCAAGTGGGTAGAACCAGTAGATGTAATTCGTTAATTTGCTTCTGTAGACCAGTTGGAATCTGGGGGGGATTTGGTCTCCATTTCGCAGGGCTGCTTCTACTTTGGGATTTATCAGCCTGCCGGGGACACCCTTGAAGCTCCCGTGGCGATAGAATGTCCTTGGGAAATAAGGGTTCTGATTACAGAGAATATTATCGGCGATCCCATTCCTACTGATCTGGAGAGTGACGAATTTCAGGAGTTTGATCATCTTTTTGTTGTCTCTGGAAAGTTTAAACGAAATTTCGAGAAGAGGTGGTGGTTATATAGGGGAAGAATGGGTGAGTTAGAGGGGGAGGCGACTTACCGTTATATTTCGATGCCCTGGGGGGGTCTCAGTTGATGGGGGTGAGGCTGTTATTTTTGGCAGCATTTTTTAATTCATTTTCTTTGGAGTTTTGAAATTTTTCAGACACTGGGTTGTGGGGTGCACTGTGTGTACTCTGAAGTTGGGGAAGAATCGGTAGTTTCATTGTTGGGAAAGCCCCTAGGATTTAAAAATTGGGGGGAAGTTGGGAATTTGATTTTTTATCTGCAGGAGATTTTGGCGGTTTCGAACATTTTAGGGGACGTTAATTAAAATAATTATTCTGTATCTGTTATTTTTTTTCACCTGGATTTCACTATGAGAAACGAATGAAAATCACGTACGAAAATATTTCGTAGAGAAAACTAGTGTTTTCTCTGAGAAATTTTATTCGAAGATTATATTTATTTTTTCCCCTAATTGGGTTTAATAAAATTTTCTAGAAAATGCATTTTCGGTTTTTTTGTAAAGTCTTTTATTATTGCAACAATAATAGAAATTTCACGAATAATTGAGGGCAATTCTCCACTCGACTGAAGTTGAATCTCGACTGAGTCTACAAAATCCCTAGCGCCGCCATCAAATCCCTAGATGACGCACAGCGTTCCGGGAGCGTGCCAGTGCGTGTTTAGTCCTATGCAAAAATGGCCGCAAGTGTAAACGGTGTTTTTCGCAAGGATTTGCAGGATGCTATTTTACAGAGTAAAGTGTTGGTTATCGGAGCTGGTGGCATTGGCTGCGAGATTCTCAAGAATCTCGTGATGACGGGCTTCAAAGATATCGAGATTGTGAGTATAATTAGTCAATTTGGGGGGTAAATAGATTTGCCGCGTCCCGACGGGGATGTATGCCCCTAGACTTTCGTCGTATTTCTATCGTCGCCACTGATTGTTCAATGTTATTTATCATTTGAACTTGCTTTTCAGCTTGATCTGGATACAATCGATGTCAGCAACTTGAATCGACAGTTTTTGTTCCAAAAACAACACGTGGGGAAGTCCAAGTCGGCGGTGGCACGTGAGACGGCGTTGACGTTCAATCCGGATGTGAAAATAGTCTCGTATCATGATAACATCACGTCGTAAGTAACTTGGAAATTCAAAAAAATCGTTGAATCTTAATCGGAGAAAACCGCCCTTCCCTCTGCACGATATCACCCTTAAAAATATAGGGCGTGGGGCACAATGCGCCCTTTTAACTGTTTTTGCGATGTTTATGGCATAACACACACGAACAAATTTCACAGAAAACTTACCAAAAAACTCTGACAATTGGCGTTATTTAATTTACATACACGACATTTTTTTTTAACGAGCGTTGGCTTCTCAAATACATTATGGGCATTTTTATAAAAGAAAAGTCTATCAGAATTTCCGTCAAAAAATTTTTTTGAGGAAACAAATTGTTGTAAAAAATTCTTTGGCAATTATTTATAGACAATGTCTTGTTTTTCGATAGTAGCAACATTTTAATTTCTCTGCTCGATATTTTTTAGCTTGAAAATGAGGATTAAGGATATCACAGTATTTTGGCCATTTTTTTTCGTTGAAATTGTTTTCAACATTTGTAATTCAGCGATGATTTTATAATTTATATTTCGAAGGTCTCAATTCGGTTCTCCATTTTCAATCGTTAGGACCTCCAATAAATTATGGAAATTCTTATGAACGAGAAGTCCATCAGAATTTCAGCAATGATTTTATGATTTATATTTCGAAGGGCTAAATTGGAGTCTTTATTTTTAACCGTTAGGAAACATTTAGAAATCTGAAAAAATTAGAAAGTCTACTTTTCATCAAGATGCATAAGATGTCCATTATTCATTTATGAATAATTAATTTTTGACTCGAATAATAATTTTTTGATAAATCGCTGTAAATTCGGCCATAAAAAATACATGACTAATAGAATTTCCAGTAGAAATCGAACATAATTCCTCGATTTATTAAAAAGATTACGAAACATTTTATGATCATTTACATTATAAAATATGGATTTTTAACGATTTTTCGTTTGAAAGTCGATTTCATTTGTGATGGTAATTGATGAGAAGCGCAGCACTGGACCAATAAAAATCTAGAACCCAGTTACGATGTGGAGAATTCAAGAAAATACCACTTTATCACGTTTCAACTATCCCTCCCATCAACTGAACTCATACTGATACTTTCCTTTCCCACATTTTCACTCAGAATATTATTCCCCCAATTTAATTTTGGACTAATATGAAGTTGAGATGAGGATCTCCATCTACTTTACCTCATGCGTTTGAATGTCCCCGCATAATTGAATACTTATTGATTTTCCTTAAAATTCCGGGAGAACTATCTAGAGGCACCGAAGTTTACGAGATTTCAGTCATCAGTATTTAATCATGAAATGTCCACTCTGGGAATTAATTATGAAAATTTACTTACGAAAATCTTGCTGAAACTACGGAATTACTTGGTTTATGTTAAAGTTCGTCAAGTTTATGCCGAACTTTCTTCTCCGTTCCAATCTCTGGTGAAATTACATTAGGGAAGAGGAGACTACCGACGGCTATTTTTCCATAATTTTCATCTCCGCGTTTATCGAGAGAGCAGAAGCCAAATGAGCAAAAGTTAGAGAAAGGATAACCGCCGCGATGATGATAATGGGGCCAATTAATTCATACTGATCTTTTGTATACATCAGGTGCTCATGAAAATTCAGTAGTCGAACGGTGAAAGCATTTAACGAGTCTTTTTTTTACAATTGAATGATTTGAACAAAAAATCTCAAAAGATAGTTTTTGTCGAAATTTTGCCAGCTGCGAAGAAGGTTTAACATTTCCTTCTAGAACTACTTGTTCTCGAGATAAATATTAACGCAGGAGAATTTAAAGTGTGAACATTACCATTCCTGAACCTTCATTCATTTTGATGCTGATCCTATTAACACCAAAGTAAGTATTAAATGAATCCTCCACATCTTGATAAATTCTCCAGAGACAGTGCAGACAGTCACCACCAACATTACACTTGACTTATTACAACAACACTCTGCCATTCCCCCTCTCAAAGCTTGCGTTGTCTTAATAATGAGTGATTCCAGCATGAAATTTCAACACTTTTTTGCAGTAAATTTCCCCTTGTAAAAAATCCTCAACATTTCTGTCCCATAATTACCAAAAAAGTCGACTCATGCCTCATCCTCCCGACAATGCTGTTGCATTTTTAATGTTTATCAAGTCTTATTCATTAATTCACGAAAAAATACAAAATCAGTCAAGTGAAAATGCGGTAGTTTGACAATCTACCACGTCCAGTAATAATACTAAAAAATAAATTCTTGGGCTTCACCCACATCACGAGAACGTACAATGTTACAGAAAAACCTGGCGAATTCAGTGGAAAATTTTCGTTTTTTGCGGTTTCTGTTCAAAAATTGAGCATCTTATCAGCGTTTCTTCCAGTAGAAAAAATCCTACAGAAAAAAATCAGAATTCTATTTTTCTATACAATTTATTCTACAGAGATATTTTCTGCAGAAATTTTATCTTCAATTTTCCAACTTCCATTGATTTTTTTACTAAAAAGACAAAAAATAGAGTGGAAAAACTCGGGAAATTCATGCCGAGAACTTTCTACGGATTTTTTCTCCAGCCATTCACCAGAATGTCCTCTAGAAGTCGCCAGATTTTCCGTTTTCGTGCTCTCCCCTCGCCGAAACCCCCTGGATTAAACCCCTCCCGCCTTTTCTGCCGCAGCTCGGACTACGGTCTCTCCTTCTTCAAAAAGTTCTCCCTCGTGTTGAACGCCCTAGACAATCGTGCGGCCCGTAACCACGTGAACCGAATGTGCCTCGCGGCAGACATTCCGCTGATCGAGTCCGGCACGGCGGGCTACGACGGCCAAGTCGAGCTAATAAAAAAGGGCCTCAGCCTCTGCTACGAGTGCCTCCCAAAGCCCACCCAAAAGACCTTCCCAGGTTGTACAATAAGAAACACCCCGAGCGAGCCAATCCACTGCATCGTCTGGTCGAAGCACCTCTTCAACCAGCTGTTCGGCGAAGAGGACCCGGACCAGGACGTCTCGCCGGACACAGCGGACCCAGAGGCCGCCGGCGACAAGGCCGGAGAGGGCGCCCTAAACTCAGAGTCAAACGACAAGGGAAACGTCGAGAGAGTCTCCACCCGTCTCTGGGCGCAATCCTGTGGATACGATCCTGAGAAGCTCTTCAACAAACTCTTCCACGACGACATAAAGTACCTCCTGTCGATGGACAACCTCTGGAAGAAGAGGCGACCACCGACTCCCCTAGACTGGAAGAATCTCCCCGACGTTGTGGCTGGCTGCAGCAAGGAGACCACAGACGAGACGGGCCTCAAGGACCAGCAGAAGTGGAGCATCGCCAAGTGCGCAGAGGTCTTCTCCAACGCTCTGCACAATCTCAAGAAGAATCTGGAAGTACTGAGGGAAAAATCACCAAACGATCACCTGGTCTGGGACAAGGACGACCAAGACGCCATGGACTTTGTCGCAGCCTGCGCCAACATAAGAGCCCACATCTTCGGAATTCCCCAGAAGTCCAGGTTTGACGTGAAATCAATGGCTGGAAATATAATCCCGGCCATAGCAACGACAAATGCCATTGTCGCTGGGGTAGTTATTCTGCATGCATTCCGCATCCTGAGGGGCTTGTTCGAGGAGTGCAAATCAGTTTATCTCAGACCACGACCCAATCACAGGGGTCAATTACTGGTGCCAGAGAAATGCGTTAATCCACCGAATCCAAAGTGCTACGTTTGCGCTCCCACACCCTCGGCTGTTCTCGCTGTTGACACGACCAAGATGACTATCGCCGAGTTGGATGAGGTCGTACTCAAGGGACGTCTTAATATGATTGAGCCAGATGTGATGGTGGATGGCAAAGGAATAGTTTTGATAAGTTCCGAGGAGGGAGAGACTGAGGAGAACAATGGGAAAATACTTGAGGAGCTTGGGGTTAAGGATGGAACTATTCTCAAGGTGGATGATTTTCAGCAGAATTACTCACTCACTGTGACTGTGGTGCACAGGGACAAGCCCTCGTCTAGGGAGGATGAGCCGGATTTCTTGGTGGTCGCTGATGAAAAGGATTTGAAGCCCAAGGAGGAGGAGGAGAAGGAGAAACCCTCGACTTCTAATGGACAAGTCGATGATGTCGATGATGATGACTGTGTGGAGGTCGATGTGGAGCCTTATCACGTCCCTGAGGATGTTCCGGCGAAGAAGAGGAAGACTGAGGTGCACAGCAAGGAAGTCCCGAGCCCCAAGAAACGGAGGACTGAGGCACACAGCACTGATGACGATGACGATTGCTGCATTGTGGATGATGGGGGCAAGAGTGAGGCGCCGCAGGGGGTCAAGACGCCTCAGAAGAGGGTGAGGAACTCGACGGATGACGAGTGCCAGATTGTGTTCGATGAGGGCAAAGAGATCACCGTTTCACCGATGAAGAAACTTAATCCTGCTAATTGAGTTGAGGGCTCTTCGTTTCCATCGGCCTCTTCAGTTTTTTGGTAAATACAGTTTTGGTTTTTTGCTTTCGTTGCCGATGGAACAGGGGATTATGATTAGTTTGAAAATGTTTGTACGGGAGAGCTGAATGAGATGAATAAATCACTTCCATTTGTATGAGTTTCGGAGTTTTTTTCGTTAGTTCGTAAGGATAGGAATAATTTTGAATTTTGTGAGGAGTAGTTGATTTTTAGTTCTAGAAATAGTGAAATGGACACTACGATTTCACTTCTGGCAGTTGAAATAATTAAATTGGATACAGTTTTCCGTATAACGGGCTTGCATCATTACTCGAAATATTTTCATCTGTTTTTCATGAAATATTAGCCAGCCCTGAAAATAACGAGGTGAAAAATCGGAATTGCGAATGGAATGTCATTATTTTTCAGGATTACAACTGGTCTATATTCTTCTGCATGCCTCATACTTACTCAGGCTGTAATCAAACATGTCAAAGTCAATCCTGTATCGTTCGTACAATTTCTCTATCGTATCGGGAGTCAATGTCGATAAATAATTGCAAGTACGTTTGAAATTCGTTGAGCCCCCACGTGTTTGTCCCAGTTTCATCAAGTTCCATCTCTTGCCTTTGGGATTGAGTTTTGTTAAAATAGTGTGGAACTCGTGAATCAATTCATCATCAACTTTTAGAACATAATCAAAATGCATTTGACATATTGAACAGTGGGAGTGGTAGGGACTCCAGTGTTCGTCGTCATTCTCGTCCGATTGTTTCAGCAGCCACAGCACAAACTCCTCGAATGTTGGCACAAGTTTCAATCTGAAATGTAAAATTTTTTTTTTCTCCGACGATCGAAAACGAATTCATGAATATTTGCGGGCAGCTATTATGGGGGAGTGGGATTCTATTTACCTTCTATTGTTGTGGAATATTTGCTGCATTGGACTTTGAATTGTTTCGTTGAAATGGAAGAGCTCGGGACGGGTTAGGGAGAATATCCGGGGGACGAATGTCCAGGCCTGGGCACTGTACTTGGAGTTATCCGCGATTCTACTTCTGTAGGAGGAGACCAGGCGCTCGAAGGGATGACGGACTGCTAGGAATTTAAATACTCCCATGTCGTCTATGAGGTTTAGCAATTCTTCCACACTCTCGGGGGATAATACTTCACTTGCCCTGGATAATAGCGAATTCCAAAAAATGCGAACAGAAATCAAAAATATTTTCTATAGGAATTCTACGGGCGTTTTGTTTTTTCAATGAAAGGAGAAGAAACAAGAGTTTAAAAAATAGAGGGTTTATGGCGAGGAATTGAAGTAGAAAGGTGATATTCTATTTTTTTTTCTACAAAATATAATCATAATATAATATAATTCTATTGGGCATTCTCCCTGAAAGAAATGCACAGTGAAGCTGCGGAATGTTTCAATTGAATACACCAAAGACTAATGGAATTTTCATTAGAAGTCGAAGAAGAAATTTCTCTTCTGCAGCTTTCGTGAAATTTCAGCTTCCTCAACTTGAGTTGGCTCATTTAATTTTTACAATTTGGGTACCGGGATGACTCTCATTCAATCGTCAATGTCCCCGGGAAATGATCCGAATGGAATAAAACTGGTCTCATTTTGGTGCTTGAGAAAGAAGCTTGGAAATGCCATCGAATTCGGTTAATCTCGGTTTATGAGCCATTAGAGACGATCAATTCAGTAGTGAACTGGCAAAACGAAATAGACCAATTTATTTGGGAATTCAGATGACGAAATTTTGGTGGATACCCTGGTCGTAGCTCTGATTTTTCTTCCTCCAGAGGTTTCTAAAAATTTCTATTCAGTGCTTCGACAATAATTCAAAATATTTCATAATACCTTATAAAACATGAAAATAAATTTCATCATAAATTTCCTAAAACCTCGAAAAGAGTCTTCGTGAAGAATTTAGATGAAATATTAGAGAAAGTGACGTAAGTTGTTACTCACAAGAACTTGAAGAATTATTTTATACGCATTTGTATTTTTCACGCATTTTGGAGGTTTCAATTTTTTTTTATGAAAAAAAATAGTCGAAACACAATATTTACTTGTAATAATTCCTCTGCATCTGGATTCCCCGAAGTTCCGCGAACATTTTCGTGAAACTCGTCGACGCAACTTTTCGAATCCAGCAGAATAGCGCACTGTGTGATGGAGCATGAAAAAAATGTTTCCTCTCCAAACTTGATATTTTATTATATTTTTCACAAACATCGGCGATACGCTGGAGAGACGATTCAATGGCCTGGGCATCGATTGACGTATCGTAGGATTCTATCGAAATGCCACTCAACGTCACGGGATAACTCAAATTGCTCAACTCGTGGGCCACCGATTTTTCACGAGACGAATGATTAATCTTGATTAGAAGCAGTAAAAGGCAGATTGAGATGTATAGAATCAAGCAGAGGGCATATTTTGGGAGATACTTTTTTGAGCTCATTCTGAACACACTGAGTGAATGGTAGCGGCAGTGGGACAGTCTTTTCTGCGAGATAATTATACTTCCGCTCTCTGGAACGTGGGGTACATGTGTTAGGCGATACCGCTATCAACAGAACTATCTCCATCAGCTTCAACAATGGAGCCCATCAATCTTTCTGAGGGTTATTCAATGTATTAGGTTGTACGTAATATACGTGGGCTATTGTATTAATGGGCTGATGAATTCAGGGAGAATTTCTCGTTGAAAAAATTTAATAGGAATATGTAGCGGTTTCTTAACGAAATTCTGTTGATTTTCTGTAAGAATTCTGTTGGAGTTTTATTGGAATTTCTCTTGAAGATTATGCAATTTTATTTATTGAAATTCCCTGTCACTTTGTCAAGAGATATTCGACGGCAAAATGTCAATGGATTTTTATTCTTCTGCAGAAATTCTTGCCCATAAATTTTTCAAGTTTTCTCGTTTTATTTTCATGTTTCTCATGATAAATAGCGAATTGATGGAGGAAAATAAATAAACTTGAGTCAATAATTTTTTCTTTTCTCTTTCGTGTATTAGCCGTCACATACATTAAAAATACATTGTACAATCGCTGTTAATAAATAAACGAAGAATTTCAATGAAATAGGAGAAATGTACAAAGAATTCAGTAGTGAAACGATAAAAAAGATGAATCAAGTCAAACACAGCTCTCGCTAAATATTGGATCAACACTGAGAGAAAAATTAAAAACAACTGAACAATTTTTCGCATCAACTAGATCTATGACGTGTGTATTTTTCTCTTAGTGCAATAGATGCGAGAATTTTTATGGAGAACATTCCTTCCGCGAAAGAAATTCTCATAAAAATTCTGCGATCCCCCGACATTCTGCAATAGCTCTTTTACAAAAAGTTGACCCATCTAATTTTCGCATTTTTCTACAGAATCACAAGAAAAATAATATCAGTCAATCTTTCCTTTTATCCTCTGCACACCCCGCGATGCTTTTCGCGGCAATATGCGAAATGCCTGAATAAACAGGACAATTGCAGCTGCATAAAAAGCTAATACGTCGATCGAGTAGTACCTGACCACTCCCATGTGTCTGGAAAAAAATAGGATTAGAGATTAAAAATTAATAATTCGAGATTACCAACAAGTACCCCTTCAATTATTAGGGTAGGGCCTACCTCGTGGAGCTTTTCATGTGCTCAGCTCCACGATGTCTAGCAACATACTCGACCCACCAGATGGCAAGCTCTCTGGAGCTCAACGGTTGATCCTTTAACAATGCGCTACGTCGTTTAGCAGCTTCTTTGTATGGATTATCTCGGATGGATGCCACTTTGAGGATCGCCTCGCGTAGTCCAGTTATTGACAGATTCTCGAGATTTATTACTCGAGCGTAACCCAATTTTTCTGGACATTGGAAGAGTAAATAATTTTTTTTATGCGTGTCCCTATTTATTTAGTAATATTTTATGCATATCCCAACGAACTGCCCGAAATATGCAAACATCAGATGAAACGTGAAACTAACAGAGGAACTAGACAATAATGAATGAAAAAAATGTTGAAAAAATATTGAAACTACTCAAAGTAATGGAAATATGCCATTTAATATAGGCAGTGGCTATTCACAGTCACACAGTAGCGAAGTGGGAAAAGAAGATGAGTGCATTTTAAAAAAATAAAAAAAATTGCGTAAATCACATTGAAATATTAATTTTTAGATGGTAATAATAATATTACGAATTTAGAAAAAAATGGTAACTAAATGATAACTTATATCCTTTTACCACTTCGCTACTGAATTAATTGTATTAAAAATTTTGAGCTAGTGGATTAATATTTTTTTCGAGTTCTTTGTGATTCTCTCAAGGCAAAACTGCCGTATTTCTGCCTGAAGTATGTACAGTTGGGGAAGCGATTCATATCGAGAGAGGTTGTGCATTAAGCGATTGCAGTTTTTGATATCTTCATCATTTTCTTTCAGAAAGACAAGTCTTCGGAAGCGTTTCACATCACGTTCAGAGTAGAATCATGCGAGAGGCATGAAAAATTTTATTGAAACTTTTTTCTGTAGACAGTGGTGACGCGTACGAAAAATTTTTATAGAAATATTCTACTGGATTTACATTGAATTTTCAATTAATTTTTGGCGGATTCCATTGTAAAATTCCGCAAGCCATCTCCTTCTCTCCTCCACTATGATAATGTCCCTTTTGCATAGATGGGAAGTGCTAGATGAAGTTATTTAAAGTAAATTTAAAGTTGCTAATTATCAGGTGAGATGAATTAGTCATGAGGTGGTTTTTAACTTCTCGACCGACTCCCAACTTCTCTAATTTAATCAGTCCACTTTCAAAGGTGATTTTCTAATTTAAATGAATATTTCAGAGACTTCATAAACTATTTCATCTGCGTCGTATTCACTCCTCATGTCGCGCAAGTGGAATTTAAGTGAATTTGGCCGATTCAATATTGAATTTCCGCACTTTGCGGAAATATCACTCGGTTTAGGTTGATTCTGCTATTTTATGAGTTTAAATTATGAGGATCTGATTTTATCGAATGTTTGTAGTGGTGTAACGAGGCTTTTCCAGGCTACAAGACAGAACTAATCGAATATTCATTGGCCGCGGAAAATAAACGCGGAACAGAGCCGCGTCATACTTGAATGTTAACACACGAAGTCCTGTGATATTAGAAATCGTTCAATATTTATTCGGGAGTATCAGCGGAAGTTTATTTAGCTCATGTGAATTTTTGCCCTGTCATCAGCAAACAGTCGCTGCTCCTCGGAGAAGTTTCAACAAGTTACTCCTACCGTGTACTCAAAAAAGTTGCAATGAACTCTTGAGATGTTACAAAAGCGAATGATCAACGAGTTCAGCATCGGCAAAAATTTGAAAAAGTAACCGATGACGTGCAGCAAGAATTATGTAAAACTCTGGGCTCACTCCAACTTTTGATTGCCCTCAACTCTCAGTCACTCCGTATTTCTCATTTTTCGCTGTTAACTGCAAACTTTGTAAATTAATGATTCAATCCTCAAACATGAGAGTTCTTTATTGTTCGTCACTGGCGAGTGGGTTCACTCGAGGGTAAAGAATGCTCAATAATTTAGCAACTATTTAATTTACAAGAAAAGGGAAATTCTCATTTCAAGTCGCCGGAGGTCGGTTAATTAATTCAATCAACGAAGAATGTGTAGAAAACTCATGGAAAATGAGAAGGGAATTTTTCAATTGAGTTGTGTGTCGGAACTTTATCGTGAAAATTGTAGGGGAAAAAGAAGAGGGAAAATTTTGGTGGTTTTTCTTCATTCCTTATCGTAAATTTCATTTCTGTAGGACCTCTACAAGAATTGATTTCATCGTCAGCTAGACAAAATTTTTAAAAACAAAAGATTTCAATAGATAAACCTAGCGAATTCGCGAGACAATTCTATTAAATTTCAATTCAACTTTCTATTCGTTTCGTTCAATTTTTCTATACAACTCATTCTATTGAGATATTTTTCAATTTTTTTTTCAGTCTATTTTTCTTTTCTTTTCATTAAGAAAATGAAAAAAAAATTATTCATTTTTTTTTGTCCTGATTCATGCAATTTACTTCCGAATAACACGACAGTGATTTACATTGTGATGCATTCATACATGCAAGCTTGTGAATACATTCATCTAGTATTCAGATTGAAGTAGAGACACTGACATATCTCACGTGCGTGAAGAAAAAAATGTAATAGAATTGTCGAAAGGTGAAGTACGAACACGGCATGAATCTCCCAAGAAATACATGTCATTGCGGATTTTAGAGAAGTAAATTTGTAAATTTTGTAAATTTCAATACAATAGGATATTTTTTTATTCGTCCGAGAATCCACTTTTTTAATGTCAATTCCAGACGAAAATGAGTGAAGAGGAAGTCGGTATCGGTTTCACGTAGATTTTCGCGCAATTTTTTTCCGGATTTTTTTTTTCTATTCACAACATCAGACACGGTATATTGCACGAATGCGGAAATCCTTTTTCTGTCATGAAGAGGCTCACAATGGAAATCACTTTGGGGGGATCGCATGGCACTGTGTGGAGCAAAAAGAACGAGCGCTAATGGAACGACGGGGAATATTCAGTGTCTTTCAACAAGAGTTTTTGGGTTTTCATCCCCGGATCACTGTCTAAATTTTTGGTTTACATTTCCAGTATATTTTTTATCGTGTTATACTTCCACTGATATTTCAAGGAATTTCGTCATTGAAAATTTATAATTTCATGAGAAAATCGATGGTAACTGTAACTTTCAGTTCAATTATTCCATAAAAATTTATAGAACTCAGGAAAATTCAGGTAAAAATATTCCAGAATTTTTATTCAAGTGAAAATTCAGCATAATTTAGCGCTAAATCTTCATACTTTTATTCAAAGTTCAAGTAAGTTAGGGAATTCTTTTCTCTGTGGTGCGAAAAAAAATTAAATTTTATGGAATTTTTAGTGGAATTCAAAATGCTATAATTTCTCCAAAATTTGCAAAAGTCTCAAACATCTAAAAAAATCCTCAAATTCTCTAAAAAAAAATGAGAAAATTTCTGAGTGTTATGAAGAATTGAAAAAAAATCGAGTGCTAGAGAGAATTGATGACGCAAGGAAGAGGAATTTCTCGAGAAACACCCCGCAAATAAAATAAAAGCTAGAAGTACATAAAAGTGAAAAAAATGTCAAAACACGTTGAAAAATGTAAAAATGTGAAGACATGAAAAAAATGGGAAAATGGCAAAAGACGACGAAAAATGTAAAAATATGAAAACCTACCAGCTTGAGCAGCATTTCCATCATGATCACAGAACACGGGGAGAACAAGAGTGGGTGCAGCATGGTAGGCAGCCTCATGGAGTGACAAGAGTCCCCCATGGGAGACAAATCCCCTCAGTTCCTTGTGCCCCAAGAGCTCCTGCTGCGGCCACCACGCACCGGTCCTAATATTGCTCGGCAAATTATCTATTTTTCCGCCTTCCCATTTCCACACGACATTGAACGGCAGGGTCGCGAATGCCGCGACAAACATCTCTCTGAGGCTGTCCGGCATTCCTGAGGCCCTCACTGACGAACCCATGGAGACAAATATAAATCCTATCAACATAAATACATGATTTTTTCCCCGTCCGTAAACGCCACGGCTATTTCCATTAGCAGGACCAATATTTACAGGCGCACGTTCTTGTTTTTTCATTCCTCATATGTTCAGCTTGACGAAAGAAAAACAGGGGTGGAGGGGGTGGATTGCGAAATTTATTATGCAAAAATTGTGGAATTTATCCAGCTGTACCTTTTCGCAGAAATGATTCTAGATCGGGGCTGAGACCCATAGGTGGACGACAATGAAGGCAGGCGACGTTTACGACATTCGATAGGTATGGGAGAGAGTCTGCCACTGCGTAATGACTGTTCTGGAGGGTCACTGGCACTTCCGAAACTAGTTCTCGAACGTCCGGCACTTGGTACCCTAAATCATCAGGTGAAATCGGTGACAAAAATTATTGGTTTTGGATGCCTCTTCGGGTCGTGAACATTTTATTTGCCGAATTGTCGAGGTGTTTTAATGAATAATGAGGGACTTTCGTTATTTCAAGGAATTTTGTGCGGTAAATTATTCCGTGAAAATTAATTGAAATCAGGAAAATTCAGGCGAAGATATTATTTCAAGTAATAAGAATAATTTTTAATTGATTGGAAATTTAACAGAATCTAGTGCTAAATATTCGTATTTTTATTGAACATTTAAGTACGTTGGGAAATTCTCGTTATTCTGCTGCTCGAAAATTGGGATTTTATGGCCATTTTTCAGTGAAACCTGAAATTTTATGATTTTTATTGCTCGAAATCGAATTTAATGTCACTTTTTTAAAATTACTATAATCAATTTACATGAAATTTGAATTATCCAAAGTAGAAATATATAATTAAAATACAATTCAACTGAGATTTTCAAAAATTTCGCTCTTTTCTAATTCAGAATTTTACGGAAAATCGATGGAATCGAATTTTATTGTCTCCATCGATTAAAGTTCATTAAATATCCACTAAATTTCCATTGCAGCCTGCAATTTCACTCGTTTCTGCCCCAAATCAAATTTAATATCATTTATTTCAATAACTTAGGAATAAGTTTATTGAAAATTCAACCATTGAGAGTAAAAATCCCCAAGAGTTTCAAGAATTTCAAGAAATTCCTCAACATTTTCCCCCGATTTTTCTTCTCCATCAAGAATTATCCGCTAGATCGTTACACTCTCATCCCCGGTGCGCCATCGCGTAATTTTTTCCCTTGAAACCCCCACAAAAAACCCATGACATCCTCAAGATTACGTGAATCGTCTTATATAAAGGCTTATGTTCGTTCGAAGTTGATTAGAATTTTGCCGGTATTTTCCACTCCGTTGCATGCGCGCCAGAATTCGCTTCCTCCGCGTGTCCCTGGAGTTTCTCTTCCGCTTCCTTAATTCTAACGAGTTGGATGCGCCAGATGGGTGATTAAGTAATGAAGAATTTCGCGAAGAGGGTGGCCTTTAATTTACTCACCCAAATATTTGCGCAACGTCGGCTGGATGTAGTTTGTGGTCATGAACCAGTGCATGCACTTGAGGATGGAGAGGCAGGCGACGTTTACGATCCTCTCCAAGTAGTTCATGTCCTGGGTGTAGCCCCGGCCGAAGTAGGGGGTGATGGACCACGGGGAGGGATTCCCCTGGAGCGATATCGAGCCTTCGTACAGGGCAACCTGGAAGCCATCAATTGATAGGGAATATTCTTATTGAAATGCCATTTTTTTCTCTTTTAAAATAACGTTGATGTCTTCTCCTGCCTCATTAGGCATTCCTTTTCTCCAATTAATTGTTTATAATGAATCATACGCAATAAATGATTTGCTCATGTTCTAATTCCTACGCGCACTCAATAAGATTTTAATCATAATTACAATTCAATTCCTTGTAGAACACACTTTAGAGTGCGAATTTCTGGAATTCAATGTTTGTTGATACTCTGGTAAAAGTGCGTGCCCACACAATTATCAATTTTTAGTTAGTTGACACGGCAATTCAATTAATTAATCTGTTAGTCCCGGTGGCTTGGCGCAGTGGGTAAGTTCGTTGCCTCACATGCGAAAGGTTCCGAGTTCAAATCCCGGCCGGGTAGAATGGTGCAATCTAACCATTTAAAGTCTTGATCATCATCGCAGCATACCCTAACCGGGTCGAAGCGATGTAAAATAACGATAAAAACAAAATTAATCTGTTGATTCCAACTATTTGAGCGACGGGCTATTCAGAACTCTCAAAAGTATGTGCAGGAAATGAAAACTGAAAAAGTTTTCTTTTTCAGATTTTTAAACAGTCAGATTTTCCGTTTTTCCAGGGGGAAAGTCGACTTTCGCCAAAATCGAATTTTTTAGCCGGGTGAACGTTGATTCCAACTATTTAAGCGACGAGCTATTCAGAACTCTCAAAAGTATGTGCAGGAAATGAAAACTGAAAAAGTTTTTTTTTTTCAGATTTTTAAAGGGTCAGATTTTCCGTTTTTCCAGGGGGAAAGTCGACTTTCGCCAAAATCGAATTTTT
>NW_021680454.1:319880-358717 GCF_001412515.2 Diachasma alloeum | reverse complement strand
GTTTTTCCAGGGGGAAAGTCGACTTTCGCCAAAATCGAATTTTTTAGCCGGGTGAACGTTGATTCCAACTATTTAAGCGATGGGTTATTCAGAACTCTCAAAAGTATCCTATCGTAAAAAGGAGAAAAGAAATCGATCCCGAAATATCTCGAATAATCGTAAGCGTAAGACTGAAACCGAAGCGCCACTACGTGAGATGAGAAACCGCGTGCGCAGCACGCGCGGCCGCTCTCGTCATCATCAAAAATTTTGATAAATATAAAACATCTCTGAACAGCGGGAATTTCATGTTTTACGACAGCCCGTTTTGCCCCAGTAATTTTAAAGATACTCCGGGAATAAGTTTGATCGAGTGAAAAGTCCTTCCTCTCAAGACCTACTGAACCGAAATGAATCGACGTCCCCGATAGAATGGAATTTCCCGGTCTCTTGGATGGAACCACCTGAACCCTCCAATCTCACCAAGTTCCGAGAAATGAAGAAGAATTCCTGGTGAAATCGTCGCGAACTAACCAAACGTGAAATAAGTCGCACTCTCTGCATATTTCTGCACATTCAGGCATCTTCATAATGGACAATTCCAAGAGGAAACGTAATATCGGAGAATTTTTCCTCTTGGAATTGCATTCATCCACGAGTCTGTTGATATTTTTTCCTAGAAACACTGATTTTTCGAATAAATGCCCAATTCGGTTTTCCAGGAAATTCCCCTCCACGGGGAGAAAAATCATTCCCTAAGATAAATTGTTTATTTTAACTGAATAACAATTAACAAATAACAATTTTGTCCTTTTATTCGCGTTTTTGCTCACATTGAATAGTTTTTTTTTAATGAAAAAAAATGTTTCTTGGATTCTAATAGAGAATTTATTTCGAATGAATGAATTATTTATTTCATTCGGTTGAAATTATTTCATTAAAATAAATGAGTTTATTAATTTACAGCGGAAATGTTGTTAAAATGGATGGAAAAATTTCGAATGGAGAGTTTTATTTCGTTGAAATGTGTCAGAATTTAATACAATAACTCTCATTTTTTATTACGAAAAGTCGTGAAGAATGGGAATTTCGGGACTTTCTCAAGCTACTGACAATCCTAGTCATCACTAAATTGGTAGCGGTGCCTTTTATCAAACATATTCAATTAATCAACTATCGGACGCGGGACCACCCAGAGGCCGGAATCTCTCGAGCGTCGATATAAAAAACTCGTGTTAGCACCTCACACAGGTGGCGAAATATGTAAATTTCTATCGTTCATAATTGATCAGCTCGATATGCCGATGATACTGTCCCCTCCGGCGATGCACGAGTAGACGTAGAGTGAAAAATTATAATGAAATTTCTAAAACTCGAATTTTCCATGACATTTTGGGATTCCCACAAAATGGATCATGACTAATCCTAGGGAGTGTTTTCTAAAAAATTCTGTGATTTTATTTAGAGTTATGCCCGAAAGAATTTCAGGGAAAATCCTAGGGAATTATTTTTTAATTGAAAATGTCCAATAGAAATTATTTTATAGAAAAAATCATTAGAATTTTCTTTTTCTACATTCAGGTAAATTAATTCTTGAATTGCTATTTAATCGAAAATCCAGAGTAATTTGGTATATTAATGTTTTGATTGAAAATCGAACAAATCACCTCGATCTACAGCTAATTTCCCCATTGTATTTTTTCTTTGCAACAAATAGATAATATTCAGGTGAAAAAATATCCTCTCAGGAGGCACTTCAATTCCCGCTTCAATCTTCTCGGTTGGCTAATCAACTCACCGTATTCAGCATCATGGTCGGTATATTTTCCCGGTGGATAATCCCCAGGAGACACTCCGGAAATGCTCCGTCGATTACGGCGACATCCCAACGCTCCGGAGCATCCTCCGAGGAAAATTCGGGCCTCCTCAGTCCGGCAATTGAACTCTCATCTCTCAATAGCGCTTCGCAAGACTCCCAACCGTATCGCATTGCATCCCACGGTGAAAGTGGCAACTCGTTTCTGTATCGCGCGCCAACGAGATCCCATTCTGACGTGTAGTTGCCGATGTAAGCCTTTTAGAACATCGTAAATATTTTATTTCAACAGTATTTGCATTTGTCGAGAGAGAATAAATACCGTTTTGTGGATATTGCGGGAGATATTTGAGGAGTGAAGGACCCGATTCTTCACTCTTGGAAATTCGTGGAGAAAAATTTTTATTAACACTTGCCCCCAAATTTCTGCAATCGCGAATAAATTAATACTAAAAAATTAATTGATTGAATAGAAGAATATTGTTGCCCTATTTTTGTTGAATTTTTACTCAACAAGTTGTGATTTTTATTAGAATTATTATATTTTTAAATTCCAGTGCAAAATTAAATATAAAAAAAAATTAACGAATTTGACGTTTAAATTGAACAGAATTTTTTAAAAATCTTTATCATGAAAATTCAATTATTCTTCGTGACTTCAGAAAATTGACCAGTGAACTAGATGTTTCTCCTCCCGCAGCACTCGTCATTACCCTCACAACTTTTAACAATCCCCGAGTTCCTCAAGAACGAGCGGGAAGGATTCTTCCGCAAAACTATCCCATCTCCTAAAAACTTGGCATTTCCGATGTTTCGGGATCTAGGCAGTTGAAAATTTCGAAAAATTTTCTCATGTAGTTTCGCCATTTTATTAGAATTAAGAGAGTTTACACGCACGAAAAAAAAATCCTAGGAAAACCTAGCGAATTCTGCAGAAAATTCTATTGAACTTTGACTTTCTTCTATCGCCGATTCTAATAAAAAATCCGCAGCTTCACTGTTCTTTTTCCTGCAAAAAAATTCCGATAAACAAATCAGCAGAATTTCATTTATCCCCAACACGATTTTTCCAAGTTTTTCGACTCTATTTTTTCCCTTTTTTCATTAAGAAGAATATCAAACAAAAAACGCAGAACATTTGAGCCGAGAACTTTCCGTGAAAAATATTTGAAAAGCTCAAGTTCTCCAGAAAAATTGAGAGCTCTTAATTTTTCTTAAGAAAATTTTCCGTTACGAATTTCCGCTGGAAAACGCTTCCATTGAATTTCAGTTGAAACCCCCAAGAATTTCCTCTCGAATCTGCTGTGATTAAAAAAGACTAAAATTCTCGGGCATTCCCCCTCCCCTCCCGCCAATCCAATACCCCATTCCATTCACAAATATCTGATCCCGACATTCACTTAACTGATCGAAAAAGCCCCGTCGGAAATTAATTGAAAAAACCACCTCAAGAATGGAAGGCACCAGCTCCCGCAGTCCATTGTTGGCCGCTGGCCCGGGAAAAGCACTGACAAGAGTGACATTGTGTCCTCGCACCCTCAAAGCTGTCCCAAGCGCAACAAATGGCACAGTGTGCGACTTGGTACCGCCCATAGTAGCCAAAAGTACATTGTAACCACTGGTGAAACCAGTGACAGAGCACAGGATGATCATCAGATCCATCAACATTTTGTTTCTCTCGACAAACAGATGCCCTCCAAAGTCTCCACCGATACAACTCGCAAGTACTCTGGGGCTCCAGCCACTGATGACCGATAATTTATAGCATTCGATCACAACGAGACGTAGACTTCGTCCTCTTGCAAAGGCTTTTCAGTGATTTACCTCCGATTTTTGTTATGCTAAATAATCCCTTGTCATGCTAAATTAACGAATTATCATGGCATTTTTCATCGCATCGTGATTCCATTGAATAGACATGAACAAACTTCACTAATTCATGGTTATTTAAACTTTAGACTCACTCCAGTTTTTTACTATCTCATTTTTCATTTATTTCGTTCCACCTAGTTATTCATTTATTCTAGTAATTTCGTGGATTTAAATAATAATGTACAGTGATGATCACAATTACTCCACATTTCACGATAGATTCGTTTCACGGTTAAAAACACTTACAAATCCCCACTCATGGATTATTTATTGTAGTAAAATATACATTTTTTAAAATATTTTTAAGCTCTGGTATTACTTTAGGTCGTTCGTCGATTCTGTCGGCTTTTAATTTCGTCCGCTCGACTCGACTTATTTCATATGTTTTATTGGTGATTTGGGCGATAGACTTTGGCGAGGAGGAAATGAGGAAAATTCAGCGCGCGAGAGTTTTGCTTTGAAATATTCACGCGGAGCGTGAAAGTTTGACTGACCACTAGTCGACAATCATTGGGCCCCCGAGGAGAGACAGAGAGAGTTTTGCCTCCCACTTTTTTGGCTCTTTTTTTTTACTCTCTGGGGAAGGGGGTTTATCTCAATCGTTTCATTTTCACGAGCAGGTGAACTACGGCCGAGGGACTCTGTCTCTTATTGCCGTAGAAAACAAACGATTTTCGAGGGAATTGTGAAAAAGAAAGTGAATCATTCGGGGGAATAAAAATTGTTTATGGGGAGGGGGGGGGGCGGATGTGAAAGAAGAAATTACGGGAGAAAGGATATTGGTGTGATTGCTTTTCTCGGATGGCGGGTTGCATCTCGAGACGAGTGCAGGTTTCGGTTTGTCGTGGGTGAGGATTCAGTTTCGCCGTTTCAACGACAAAATACCAATTTTTTCCACCACTTCATCCACGAGAATTCGTAATTGAACTAGTTTCTTCGGAAATATTCCAGAAAAATCTGAAGTCTATTGTTGATGATTCAAAGTTAACAGAATGTCTGTAAATAATTCATTCGCATTTTTATAACGACAAAAAAATTGTGGAATTCCATCGAAAATTGTTTTACAAGTGGAATTCACAATTTTTGTAAATTTTGTCAGCAAATTTTGAATTTTCAATGGCGGAATTTCACTCGATAGAAGTTTTCGTGTTTGATGACATTTCGAATTTCCATAGGAATTCCTCATTTTTGAACAGCAGAAAGATAAAAATTCCCCAAGTGAAATTCAGAATTTTCGTTATTTTTTTCAAATTTAATTTTTTGCGAAAATTTAAATCCCGTTAAAATTGAATGCAATTAAATTTTCATTCTATTGGACAATCAAGAGTACTTACCTGATTTTCCGCGATTTTAGTTAATTCTCATTGAATAATTGAACAGAAAATTACAGTTGTCGTTAATTTTTCCATCGAATCATGATTTTTGAGTGATTTTAAATTCCTGAAAATTTTGATTATCAATTGTTAAAATGTTAAAATGACTGCATTATTAAATATTCACTAAACAATTATGATTCGTCCCACTTGCTCCCTCAGCGACTAATGTGGAAAGCGATCCTTCAAAAGATCCGCAACATAGAAATGAAGAAAGTGAAACAGTAAATAACGCAATTGATTATTATTTCGTAGGCTCACGATAATTTCGTTTATATCGTTGCACAATGGCAACAAATGTATTCTGTACCTGCGTAAAATACTAATTAACGGTATTTGCAAAAGCGAAAATAGGGATTGGAATGACAAACGAGTTACGGCGATGGAGACAGTGGACTGTAAAGACTGGTAGTTGGATCTATATAGAGTAAACACCTGGTGTGACTGAGTGAAATTGCGGACATCTCGGTGGAGTGGCAGCGATACCTCTCGTAATAATGCCGGATGGTCAAACACGGTGTACCGTTATATTTTCGCATGATTGAGCGATGGACAGTCCGCCCACAATTCTGTATTCAAGTGATGAATCAGTCAGTGATGAATGTGGATTTGACGTTTTCGTCATTTTTCTAAATTTATCTTTTTTTTTGCAGAGAAAAAATGTTTATCGTTTCAAATTTCGAATTCCGTTGAAGAAAATTCCCTTCTTTACCTGAATTTTTATTCAACTTGACTGATTTTCAATTATTTATGTCAAATGTGAATAATTAGAAGAAAATTTACAGTTTTTAGGGAATTTTTCATTGAATTGTGAATTTTTAATTGCAAAATTCCTTGAATTTCACTGAAATTGAAACTTGCCTTTGATTTTATCAGAAAATTCGGGGCTTTCAAGATGAAATTCATCGCCATTTCAGTAATTTTTTTTGTCACCGTAATTATCTCGACCTTTGACGTGGAAGAGCAAATTCCCTGCAGAAAAGATCCTTTGATATTTTTTCGTGGAACCTCTCATTACAGAGATAATCAACGATTGAAAAAAAAAGTCAATTTTTTTCGTTATTCCCCTCAACTTAACACGGAAATTAGTGAGTTTAGGAAAAACATCAAAGGATCTTTTCTATAGAAAAGGAAATTTCCGATGGAAAATGTCTCATAATTTTTTCTCGCAGAGCCACTCATTACCGGGATAATTGGGTATTTAATGAATCAAAATTAAATTCCCGACGTTTACCACTTGACTACTGTACCATAACGTCTCTCAGAACCTATTGACTTTATTCACAGCAGTAAAACTTTATCATTATTAAATGAATCCACATCTGAGAGACTGGAAGACCTGATGACGCGATGATACTCATGGTTTTCGATGTTATTCTATTATTCACATTCGGAACATCGTTCGCAATCAAAGAACACTCATTCCGCTTCATAATTTCCACAGATGTCATCAAAATGACAAGAAAATTTTCCTCTAGATAAAGAACGACTCGCTTTGGCCCAGAAGTTCCCGAAAAATTACAAAAATAAATTATCTCGAATAAAAGGCTTTTCATCTGTTTTCTTTTAAACCGCTGGGGCAAAACGGGCCCTTTTTTTGTCATTCTGCAGAAAACTACGTGCACGAGGAATTCATTGAAAAACCTAGCGAATTCGATAGAAAATTCTATTATTTTCGAATTTTCCAAGTTTTTTCAGATTTATTTTTTTTATATTTTTTTTTATTAAATCCTCGATGTAAATTTTCCAGGTTTTTAAAATTATTTATCTTTCTCTTCGTTGGAAAAATCAAACAAAAAAAACTTGGAAAACTCGTTTTGAAGAATTTTTTATCTAGATTTTTCAATGAATTATTTTCGTACATGAGAACTCGTGACGTTCTCAATTAATTTTAATCTTCATCGTTAACAACTGCTGACAATCGTGAGTTCAATTTCTCTCGATTCTGGTTGTCAAAACGATACCAGTCGTTTGACTGCTCATGGCTGCCTTACTCCTGCTGCCCCTGACCTCCTTGATACCCAGTAATTTTTTCACCGACTGGGAAAACTGGGCATTCAAACCGGCGTAAATAATTGGATTATAACATATCGATGATTTAGCAAGTAGACTTGGTAATACACCGAGGAGAGGTGATGGCTGGAACTGAAATATACCGATCGGTTAACAGAATTGAGTGATGAATGGGGTTGTAACTCAATTTCATTGTAATTGACTTACGTAGAAATATTGAGCTGCTAGCGCTAGTATTGCGTACGGTGTCCAGGCAATGAGAAATGCTGTAATCATTAGTGCAACCATTTTCGTCACTTTTACTTCACGTCTTCGTGTACCACCTGGGAGGGAAAATTAATATTAATGGAATGGTTTAAGGACAGTCGAGTAATTCTCGCAGTTTCGGACGGAAATATATCGACGAAATTATGCGTTTGAAAGAGTTACGCGATTTTTATATTTATTTCGACAATTTTTTCGATGAAAAAAAATTAAATTTAATTATTCGTTACATCAGGTTCGATTAAGGGAGGGGGGGATGATGAAATTATTAATTTGTTATCAGCAAAAAGACGAGAGTGCCTCGAAGTCTTTGCATTATCAAACAAAACATGAATTTTTACGACAGAATTTTCCATTGATTAAAGTCCAAAAAAAATTTCACCTGAATTTTCCTGATTTCTGTCAATTTTGATGAAATTCCAGTCGTTTGGGAATTTTTATCAATTGATAAAAATTCCGAAGAACCGCAACGAAAATTTTCAACATTCCACATGATTATAAATTCACTAACAACCCTATCATCAATTGATTGAATATAAATGCAATTTCCCACGTAAAGAAATTGTTTTTTCTTTCAGCGGAAAATTTAAAAAATCTTCCAGCAACTAAATTTACTTTCTAGAATTGCTAGGATTAAATGTGACTTTATTAATCTGTAATTGAAATTCAACCCATATTATCTATTTTTCATTACAATGAATATCGGATTCACGAAAAATTCTCGAATTACACGGGGAGAAGAATCCAATAAAAATGACAGGGTAGTGGTTCTGTGCACCCCCGAGCATCCGAACCGTTTTTATTTTTACTCTGTTTGGATTATTGGAGTGCATCGAGTGGGCCACAATGTGAAATGCATGCGACATTCACCGAGTGCATTTGGTAAATGACGAAATGTCATAGAATTGGTGGATTTTTCGGATTCAGTTGTGTTTTCATTTAGCGTTTCTGGTGAATGATTTTAAAGTCGTAGAAACATGACTTTAATTTTGAAAATTAAAATCCTAAATAAATTTGAATCAAAAGTCATTTTTAATAAAAACATTTTGATTGACTTTGTGATAAATCGGCAGTCTATTAATAATATTATTTACGATAATAATATTATCAATAATATTATTAATTTTTATTATTATTTACAATATTATTAATAATATATTGTAATAATAATAATAATTCAACTGTTATTGATAATAATTAATCTAGAAGTGAAAAAATAACACAAAGTCTCGCGAGACTCAGTTATTGCCAGTTCTTGCCACCCACAAGTAAAATTTAGAATATAAACTTCGAAAAATGACATTTCTCCCGGAAAAAAAGTCCATTTACGTGAATATTCACTACTGAATGGTCCATTGAAACGGCTATATCTGTAAATCAAGCGAGGAAAAAGGATTCTTGCGGTTGTGTCAAAATCTAGGACGAACGAAGTTTACACTGCCTGAGATTTTCTGCAGTTTCCCTTTGTGGTAAAAGTCAACTTCCGTGGAGTACCGAACAATGTGATGAAAACCAGAGGGTAAATCAGGTGAATTTATAAAAATAACGTGGTATGAATAATTTTTTTAAATTTATTTATTCGTCCCATATCCTTGAGATTTTCACATGATTTGAGTTGATGAATCTTATTCTTTCAATTATTCAGTCATTCTACATTATTTTCTATTTCAATCGTATTATTTATTATTATTATAACTCTTTTACATATTTTATCTTCACGCGTAAATGAATCATAGAAAAACCTAGCAAATCAGATAGAAAATTCTAAATATTATTTTATAGAAAAAACTAAGAAAATTTCATCTTTCACAATTTTTTCCCTTCAGACATTTTCTCTCGGAATTCCTTGATATAAATTTTCAATTTTTTTTCACCCTAGTTTTCTTCTCTTTTCAATTAAAAAAGATGAACAAAAAATCTTGAAAAATTTGCGGTGGCATTTCTATACAAATTATATCAATAGAATAAGTTGTACAGAAAAATTGATTTCTCTCGTTTTTTCAATGAAAATTCGGGGCGAAAACAAACCCGCAGATTAGCTGCGGATTTTTTTTCCACGGGTTCATGTCTTATTTCATTGTTCAACATTTATTTTTTATTCAACACTTCAATTTCAAGGCAAATAAAATGGAGAGTCTACTCCTACCATAAACAAATGTTTAGCCTGCAGTATTTTCCAACGGCAATCGTCAATTTGCCAACAAAGGGAATTAAGAATGAAGTTTACACGTGATTGCCACGGGGATTCTGCTGTATTTTTCTCTCCGCGTGCTTCATACAAAATTTCTTCGTACCGGATTGTAAAAAATCTCTTCCTGGTATTTACCGAGTGAACCTTGAATGGTTGATGAAACGTGGACAATAGAAAAAACAGTGGAGTGAAATCGAGATAACTCGGAACTCTCGAATGGAAAATGTTAAGTTCGTAAATTCGTCGGATGATTGATTGAATTTCGGCTGTCGGCTGTCGGTCGTTAGAAACGTTAGGACTCTGTTCAATCTGATGCTAGAGTCCGGGGGTATTAATCACGATTTTTCCTCGTGTGCTCTCGGAAGTGGAGGATTACTTTTTTCTGTAGCTCCATGTTTTTATACTTCCGAGTAGCCATGTGATGCCAATTTCAACAAATCCAAGTGCTCAAACACAAAATAAAATCCGTAGAAAAACCTCGAAATCGATAGAAAATTCTATTGAATTTCTATTAGATTTTGGTTGACAAATTAAAAAATTCAATTGTTTTTGTTTTTGCAGTAAATGCCTAACGAGAATTCTGTTACAGAATCTACAGAATATTTTTTATTGAACATTTTCATCGAAAAATAATGTGCAAATGAGCCAAAAAGTGATAGAAAATTCAATAGAAATCCAATAGAATTGACAGTGAAATATAGTAAAATGATTTGCCACAATTTTCTAAGTAATTTTTATCCAACTTATCTCTCCGTGTGAGGAATTCGCTAGGGTTTTCATTCAAATTTTGACGCACATGATTGATTGGATTTCGGTGGCGTTAATCGTCGGGAATTTCAGAATTCTTTGGTCAAAGAGGAATGAGACAGTCGTGTCCGTGAGGCGCCCTCAGGCATTCGCAAAGACTTATTCGTTCACATTCGCTCAAAAGTGGAAGATTACTTTTTTGACAGTATCCCCCAATGCTCTTCATATTCCAGAATACTCGTGTGAGATTATCTGAACCGAAGTTGAGTGCATATGCTCCAAAAATCCTCACAACATAATAATTCGAAACTACCGACCCGAACATTTGCTCCCGACATCTGCCCAGAACGAGTTGAGACTCAACAATGACGAGACGTGAAAGGAATTTCCATGTCCCAATAACAAACTTTATTGCAGTATTTTTTAGTCGTTATGTTCACCGTGTAATATTCATGTTCCTCGTGGGGACAACAATTCTTCACCATTACCTGAGCATTCGAGAAATTCACAGCGGATTGCAAGAGCAAATAGAGAAAGAAAGAAAGCATTTCGAAATTGCGAGAATTTTCGTACAAAAGTGAGAGAGATTTCACGTGTGAAAAAATTTAATAGAATGGCCAAGTGCTTTCTTCGAGGAATTATTGAATTACTATTGAAGTTCTGTTAGAATTCTCTTTGAAAAATCCATTTGTTTTTTGCGTCAATTCTATTAAAGATTTACATTTTGTTAAGAGATATTTTCGAGAAAAAAATCAACAGATTTCCATAATTTTCAACATAATTGACGCAAAAAACAGATTTTTTAAAATAGAATTCCACATAGAATCTCTCCGAGAAAGCGCTTTATGTTTTCATTAAATTTTGTTATACATTCTGGACATTAATGAAAAAAGCGTAATTACCTGTGCGTTTTTTAACTTTCTTCAGTGTCGAAATAATGCCGAAGTAACTAGCCGATATCAAAATAACAGGTACAATCATTCCGAAAAAAAATAGGAATGCAATGTATGTATCACTGTGCGTTGCCGGATTGTGCACCTCCCAGGAGACACTGCATGATACATTACCCGGCTCATATCCGTAACTGCCCCATCCGAAGAAGGGTGGCAAACTGAGACTGACAGCGTACACCCACACGATGCCACTCAGTACCATAGCAGTTCTGGAAAAATATATGAGCAGGTCGTTGTCCAGGGGGTATTTATCATTGACATGGGGTTGTGAAGTGGTGGAACGAAATGAATGAATTTCTGTTGGAAATCGATTTTTTCAAAATTCATCGTTCTTCTTTTAAAAATTATGGAAAAACCCAACAAATTCGCTGAATTATTCTATAGAATTTCTATTAGTTTTTGACGTTTTTTTTCAATAGAAATATTAAATGGAAATTATTATTCAAAAAAATAAATAGAATACGCCTTCTCTATAGAAATTCCACTACTCATTTTTTTTTCTATTTTTTATTATTAAACGAGAAAAAATAGTGTAAAAAATTTATAAAATTCATGTCACGGAATTTTTATTGAAAATGTCCAATTGAGATAACTCTGGAAAAAATTTGCTGGGGTTTACAACTCGGGCTTTCAGTTGAAAACCCGAGTTGAAGACCCGAGTTTGTAGCAGCGATGTCAGATAAGATATGAATGTTTTTTTGGGCTCAAACGAAAGAGCGGGTCGAGAAATGGCGTGCTAGGACCTCTAAAGATGGTTTTGAACCAGGGGAGACTCCTAGACGCCAACGTTCTATACATACTCCTAGACCCCATTGTCCTCCTAGACAATGATGTCACAACTCTGCTGTTCAATTGAAAACAGACATCATCTTTAGAGACATTTGTCATGTTTAGAGGCTCTGGCACGTCATTTCTCGACCCACTCTTTCATTTGAGCCCAAATAAACATTCATATCTTATCTGACATCGCTGCTACAAACTCGGGTTTACAACTCGGGCTTTTAGTTGAAATTGGAATTGTTAATTTACACAATAATAGGAGTGCATTGACGATTTTTTCTTAACTCGCAAAAATCTTCAAACAATTTACTACCGATTGGTGATAAAATTTTTTGGAAATAATGAAATAGGGGGGATAACGCCTTTTTTTTCAGGGGTGATTTTTCAAAAATTTATTTTAAAAAAAGTAGTAACTAGCAAATGTTTTTTATTAGCTCGCAATTTTCTTCAAAACTACTTCAATGAGCAAAAAAATAAAAATTGGGTATATCTATACATGAGGGGCTAATTGATCGGATCTCAGTTTACTTTAACAAAATATCACCCACTTGATGCTCACACTGAACATTGGTCTGACCACGAACAGATATCTCTCGAGTGCCATCATCGTGAGATTTCCGATGCTGGCGAAGCCCAGTGTAGACATGATCCAGGCATACCTATGAAATTTCACATCACAGCAATAATTGGTAACAATAGATTCATGCAATCCAATAGCCGGATCTAATGAGCAGCAGGTGATGTTCCACGAGTATTCTGATACTGTACTTCGTGACTCAACGACTCAAGGAATGAGCGCGGAGAAAAATATTGAGAAAAAATTTCACGTATGAAAAAAAAAATTATGAAAAAACCCAAGAAATTCGGTAAAAAAATTCGATCGAGCTTTTATTGAAATTTCTATTACTTCTTGGCTGATTCTATAGAACAATTCCACAGCTTGTCTGCGGGTTTTTAACAGAAATGTTCAATGGAAAATATTCTATAGAAAAAATCAATGGACCTCCATTTTTATATACAATTGATTGAGAAAATTTCTGTAGAATTTTCTCAGATTTTTGTTTTTTTTTTCTTGTTCATTTTTATTGTGACAGGAGAAGAAAAATAGAGTGGAAAAAATTGGAAAGTTTATGTGGAGGAATTCCTGCAGAAAATATCTGGATAGAAAAATGAAATTACACGGATTTTTCAATAAAATAATTTTTTGGGACATTTTCTATTCTTCAATAGAATTCTTGAATAGAATCGGCCAGAAACTAATGGAAATGGTTTTTCGATGAAATTCTATTCGCACGAATGCAAAATTCAATTCTCCCTCGCACATTTCACTTCTCCCTCGATAAAAACAATTAGTTGGAAATGAAATAGTAATGTAATAATTTTCTATTTGGATCAAGCGATTTATTGGTGCAAATCAAGAGCTCACGGATTTCAAAAAAATACATCGTTGGAATGAATAGAAAATTTTTCATTATCAGTAATTTTTCCTCGACCTTCTCTGAATATTAATGATGACGATTTATCACAAATCCGAGGATAATTTGCGCTGGGGATGCGTGGATCAAGTATTGAACTGAATATTTACCATAGGCACGTGCTGTGGCTCCAATACCAACCGCCTTTCACCGCTGACACGAGGGCAAGGGGGTTGCCGAGGAGTGCAACCAAAAAATCACCGAACTACAAAATATCGAGAAAAACACGTCTTCTTCGTGTAAAGATATCCGAGGGGAACAGTCCCTGCAATGAAATGTGGTTCCGAAATATTACGTTTTTTGAGCTTTTTTTCATTACGAAGGACAATGAATTCCATTGGACTGTGGAATGCCGTTAAATTAATCGATTTGAGGTAATCTGAAGACTCCTAATTATTGTAATAATTTCCACAATCACGTGCGAAAAAATCTCAAAATTTTAAAAAGAACTGGGGATTTCGCTGGATAATTCTATTGAATGTCTATTAAACATTCCACTAGTTGTTGGCCAATTTTAATGAAAAATTCCGCAGCAATAGAAATGTTAACTGGAAAATATTCTATCGAAAAATGCAGAATTCGATTTTTCAATTTTTACTTTTCAGAAATTTCTGCACAAGTTATTATCATTAATTATTCAATTTATAAACGAAAAATCGTCTGTCTTGATGAAAAATGTCAACGACTGACAATTAACGTCAATCAATTATCTCATGTACGAAAATATTTTTTCTGGAATTCTATAAAAAATTATGAAGCTTTGTTCTTAAAGAAAAATATACAGATTTTTGGGATTATTTTCCAAATTTTTTTCAATTTGATTTTATCATGAGAAAAAATTAAATTTATGCCCAAGAATTTCTACAGAATTTCTTAAACAAAGCGCTAGGTTTTTCCGTGAAAAATTTGCTGTGGCATTCGCTCCCTCGAAAAAGCTCAATTATTCAGAAACCAATTAAACTCCAGGGACTGTCTCACTCAAACATCATCAATTAAACAACATTTGAATGATGATTGAAGCACAAATTTATCAAACTTGCACGCAATCACGTACCGCCAAGTTCCAAAGTATAACGTTTACCGGTGTCCAGAGATGATGGGAATCACTGATAATGATTATTACCACGAGTAGATTGAACGTAAAGCCACAAAATCCAATTGCACTTAGAATAACCGCCACCCCCGTCGCCGCCTCACTGCTCAAACTTTTTGGCATTGATATTTCGCTATCCATACTTTTGGTTTATTATAAAAATGCGTAGAAAAATATTTTTACAATTTCTTTCGGTACTTGGTGCCGCGATTTCGTGGTGCCGCGTGGAGCGCGTCTGACTGGTTCCTGTCTTTGAAAGTTTCATCCCCTTATATAGCGGCTTTTGAAGGCTTCGGGGGCGGATTTTCGTCGGCATGCGCATTTACAACGTGAAGCGCTTTTCGTTCAAATGTCCCGACTATTCGGTGAAAAGGGTGCCTCGGTGAGTGGAGCATTCAGGGGTGGAGTGGTGGAATGTACACGGGAATAAGTCGATTTTATATCTTGTTTGGGATTAAATTATCTTGACAATGAGCCGTTGCAGAGGGAATTTCAGAAGATTTTATTTTGTGGAGAGAGGATTGAGGGAACTCTGCACATCTTACTCAGTGAGGAATGTAATTGTCGAAGAATACGTGAAAGAATTTCATAGGGAAACTTTATCTGGGAATTTTGTAGGAATAATTCTTTTAATTTCTTTTGAGCCTTCCATTAGTTCTGTTTTTTTTTCCTCGATTTTTTTAAAGGGAGATAGAAGAATGATAGAGTGGAAACAACTTGGAAAAGTTATTTTGAGGAAATCTTTAACTGTTTGGGAATTTTTATCGCGTTTTCACCGATATTGCACGGGATTTCGTCGTCAAAAATTCAAATTTTTATGGAAAGAATCAATGAAAATTGGAGAAATCAGAAAAAATTGTCAATGAATTAAAAATTGAAGTAACTGGAAGAATTCTCTTTCTGCTGCTTAAAAGTTTGAAAAATAAATTCTCTTCTGACAATATAACTCTGTCATAAAAAAAATTCAATGCATTACGCTACACCCCCAACGCCTGAACTATTGATTTCCCGCAATTTGATCGGCCGGACAATCGAAAATTCCCAGAACCCTCACATCGCGTTGATGGCTCGAAAATAAAATCATCCAATCGTTACATCAAAAAGAGTTGAGCCGGTTTAACGAGATTAATGGATGATGCTTGTTATTCCTGAAACTCGTTGCTGATCAATCGTCAACGCGATTCGTTAAACTCAAAAGATCAAAAAACTCCCAACGAAAACCCCCGATCAACCCCATAAAAAAAAATAATAAAAACTCAATCTCCGCCTGATCTCTTCCAATCATCGCATTTAATCCGAAAAAACTTCTCGTGTACAGTACAATAATTATAAAAAAACCATTAACTGATAATTAATCCTCTACATGTCCTCGGTGTCGCTGTCAGAGTCCTCGGCCATGGCCTGACGAGCTTTGGCTTCAGCCTCTGTTTTAATTTCGTGTGGAATACGCTCGTGTTTGCCGTTGGTGTGGGCGCCCACCCAGCTCATCTCGAGTTCGAATTGTTTGTCCTTAAGTTCATCGTGAACGAGATAAATAATTCGTGCAGCCTCTTTGACAAGTTCCTTGCAGGTCATGTCAGCCAGCTTGAGCTTCTCAATTTCAGTTTTGGCAGATTGCTTGGCTTTTCCAACGGCACAGCCAAAGTATCCGTAGGACACACCAGACGGGTCAATCATGTACATGGCGGGGCCATTGGTCTCGTATGCCCCAAGAATTACTGAACAGCCGTAAGGTCTCACTGCTGAGTAGAGGGTGTAAGCGTGCATGTACATCGCAACTCTCTCGTTGAGATATTTCACGGGAATACCAATTCCATACTGTGCACGGTAACTGGCTGCCTCGGATCTAGCTATCTCCGCTATTTGTCTAGCGTCTGAGATCAAACCAGATACAGACATACCCACGTGCTCGTCGATGTTGAAGATTCTTTTATTTGCCCCGGGCTCGTACAGCTTTGATGTCACCAGCTTCTCCACTGCAAACACCACTCCATCTTTGCCTCGGAGGCCAATTACTGTTCTGAAAATGAGACGCGAGGTAAAGATCGAGGGGGTGTGGAGAATTGATCTACGCGGGATGATGAGCTATGGAGGTATTCAGAAATTGAGGAATTGCGTGACTATGAAAACATTCCTGGAAACAGAATGGAAATTCCACAGGTTTACTTCGCATTTTTTTATTGACAATGTCCAATTGAATTTCATTTTTGTATACGACTCCATGTATTGGAGTATTTTTTATAGGAATCAATATAAATTACTTCAACTTGTTTCACTCTATTTTTGCAGAGATCATTAAGAAAATCAAACGAGAAAACAAAAAAATTAAACTAAGGAATTTCTGTAGAAAATATCTCTGTAGAATTAATGGGATAAAAGAATTAAATTCTGCGGTTTTTTTCTATAGAATATTTTCCACTCAACATTTCTGTTGAAAAAAATGCGCATAAACCAATTCCATTCAAGAATTTCGCGGCTTCGATTTTCTAAATAAGAAAAGACACAAAGGAAAACACCCAGAAAATTCACGTTCAAGAATTCCCAGAGAAAATCTCTCAATAGAGAAAGTTGTACAGTAAAATGCAATTAAATAAAATAAAAAATTGCGAAGTAAAAGACAGATAAATCGAGGGATTTATGGGGATTAATAATGAAGGGGGAAGATAATCCGTGGGATCAAAGCCACATTTATTCAGGAATTTAGCGTTTTCGGTGCATCTATCCAACCGTAAATGCGAGGAGTGCTGGTAATTAGGTTTACTTAATTTCGGAGTGACTGATTTACTAGTTTACGAGTAGGATACGAAATTTGCTTTGAGGTTTTGTTGTTTGGGGTAATTATGGGGTATTTGATTTGGTAGTTACCCGCTGTTCTCGACTGCCTTCTGAGCGTATTCCACTTGGAATACTCGACCGTCCGGGGAGAACTGCGATGCTGAGAGGTCGTACTGTAAGAAATACAGTTTTTCTCATTTTTTTACGTACGAGAATATTTTATTTAAAATACCTTGCACATTCGCCAGGAAATTCTATTGGTTTTCTATTGAACTTTATATGCGTTTTTATAAATTTTATTGTCATGTTCAATGAAAAATATTCTATAGAAAAAATGAATGAATTTCGATTTTTATAAGCAGCTTATTCTATTGAGATATTTTCGGTACATATTTCTCAGCTTAAAATTTAAAAATTTTTTGATTTTTTTTTTATAAAAAGAGAACAAAAAGAGCTTTCAAAAAATTGAAAAATTAATCTCGAGAAATTCCTGCAGAAATCATCCCAATAGAAAAAGCTGTAAAAATTTTGTATGAAAAAATGGCATTAAATAAATTCTATAAAACAATTTGCCTTCGAAAAATTCAATAGACGTCCAATAAAATTTTCCATCAAATTCTCGTTTTTTCTAGGAATTTTTTTCAAGCGTCTCAACATTATTTTCAATTCTGACCACATCTGTTGATTTATATTTTCGATAATCACCAATTCTCATAAAATTTAACGTAATTTTACAAAAACCTCTCGTTCAAACGAATTATGAAGAGTTTTTTCAAACCCAAAACAGGTTAGCATGACAACTCTCAAATACTAATGCTTCCTTTCCAAGTTCATGCAGTTTTTCATTAAATAATAATAATGTAAATCGACTAAAATACTCACTCCAGTACCAATCGAACTCATCTTGCTCTAATAAACAACCAAAATCAGCTTTGAGTCCCAAAACACCGCGACCAGCGTGAATTAGCGAAAAATCAAACAGCCGAAAGTTGTCAGTCACTTCTGAGGTTAGAACTGCCCTCCACAAGCTTTTAAACCTCCTTAACAGATGTCCAATTCGATAAACCAAATCCCTACATTATCCCACGAATTCAAATGACAAAAGTAACACTAAACTAAAACGAATCCATTCACTACGAATTTTTTATCAGAATTCTATTAAAATTCTATTTTAAATTCTCTCAATTCTTGATAAAAATGTAATTTATTTCTTCAGCCGATTTTTACCTAAAATTTTCCAAGTATTTTTATTTTATATTTTTTTAATGGAAAGAGAAAAAAATAGAGTGGAGAAAATTTATGTCGGGGAATTTTTCGAAAAATGAGATTTTCCATAAAGAAACTAATATAATTTTCTATCACATTCGCTAGGTTTTCCCATCAATTTTTTGTCGTACACATTAAAAACAAAATTTATGAAATAAAAAAAAATATGCACAATGCTAATTTTTTACAAAATAGACCCATTAATTGTTAATGTTTTTATTGTTAAATAAACCACAAAAATGTACAGTAGTATAATATGGCTCGTCCGAGACTCGATTTTCATATTCATCTTGTTATCGTAGAACGGCCAACTCTCGTGTCAATACATTTATAATATGATGATATAATTGCTACAATTATCGTATAATGTGTAATTCATATAATTATACATACATATACATATTCATATACATGTTTCTTTCAATTTATCATATATTACATACATATATGTATGTATACGCTTCTTCATTCATTTATTTAATTTAATTTAATTTCTCCGTCCACTTAATCCCCACGTTCTCATGATTTTTTAGATTCTTCTCTTTGTTTCTCTCTTAACTGAAACGATCTTCATCATACAACGCATCTAGTACCACTCACACATCCACAAAAATCCTCGTTTACACTCAGTTATCCCATTTTAATTTTTTTATGCACCAGCGAAAGGAAATAAAATGAATTCTGTAGTTTATTTCTTCTCCATAGACTTAAGTTTTTACTGATAGTATCATTATACGTCTAGTGTTTCACATCGCTTCGTTTTCATTATCTCTTCTTAATCAAATTTTTTTTTTATATCATTGTAGTCTGCGCCATAATGACAGTGCAGTGCAATGTATTAAACAATTTTTCCTAGTATAGTACATTGACAAATCAACGTTACGAGGTTTTACACTGAAATTTATCTCTCTGACACGAGCTTTTTAGTGTCGACTCGCACTTGGTTTCAGGGGCGCCTCTTCGAGGGCTTTTAATTATACTATTTTTTTTTTTCTTTAGTTTAGTTGTCGGGGGGTGAGGATTAGATGATTGAGGGGGGAGGGGTCAATGAGAAGAGTCTATTTCACTTGAGGAGTCGTTTTCGAAGAATATCTCTGAGAGATATAGAATTTTTTAGGATTTTTTTATGAATAATTAGAGCTGCAAATGATCTTCATGAAAATTTTTGGAGTTTAAGATTTTTTTCAATAAACTTATCTCGGAAAAAACCTTTTCAAAAAGTGCGATAAAATGGCCGAAATGCGGGACAACTTTGTGCCCTGAATTCTCAGCCAAAAAGTGATGAAAAAATCTGAAGGATGACTTAAAAAAATTATTCCTCCTCTAGAACAGGATTGCAGGAGTTGGAGGTGATCTGAAGAGGATAAATAATTTTAAAAAATGTTGAAAAACACGAGGTGGTAGGTCTGTGCGCCGCCATCTTGCTTGGATACCCCTTCCCACTGTCGCGAGGGGCTTCAAAGATGGCGGCATCCCACCTCGTGTTTTTAAACATTTCTTAGAATTATTTATCGTCTCCAAATCGTCCCTCAAGTCACTTCTTCCAGTTTCTGCAAAAATGAACAAATTTTTTAAGTCATCTTTCATATTTTTCCGGCTTTTTTCGACAGAGAATTCTTGTTCTTTCGATTCGAATGAGTCAGGGCTCATTTCAAAGATATTTTTTCAGGCTTCATAATGAGAAAAAAATGCATTCTGACAACTGTAATTCTTCTCTTCAAAAAAATCCTAGATATTTTGCAATCTCCATGAAATTTTAAGACACTCAACAAAAATAATTCTTCAAGTAAAATTAGATCACCTCATCCCCCCCTCCACCGATGAATGTTTCTTAATGACATCACGAGACTCGACACCTCATGGGAATGACAATTTTAATTTACTTTTTCCTTTTTAATTTTAGAGGGAAAGCCACTGCATTAGAAAGCGCACAATTGCGTATGAGCTTCTCTCTTCTACCTGACAATTTCATAATTTGAATTTCTGGATTCAGATGTCCATTCGAATCAATCTGAATGTCTTCTCCAGTGGACCTTGCTCACTAATTACGATCGATAATGAGCATTTACGCATTCTGCATTGCGATCATACGAACGACAAACGTCGTCATGCAAATTAAAAAATTTTCTCCTCAAACTGAATGTTTCACTTCGAGTATTTTAATCAACGCGTTTGCAACAGGCACAATCGCCGAATGTACATGATTGAGATGTACCGTATAAACAATTTTTCGTATCAATATTTTTTTTTTTCTCTTTAATACAACGCTTTATATATATTTTTTTAATATTCTCTAGCTTTTTGGATTTATGAAAAAGTGAAAACTATGAAAGCGTGCTGTTTCTCGAATTACATTGCTCTCTAGAAGTGTGTAAAAACGCTCTCCGATAAATTTTTTTTCTGGGGGAAACGAAGCATTCATCCATTTCTTCGGAAATTGGGGGTTTTTTGGATTCTTCTTTATAGTGAAAGCGAGTGCCCGTGGGGTAATATGTCAAATGGTTTTAGTACTTTGAGGAAGATACGGTTTATTGAAATTAAAGGGTTGTTAGGAGTCTTGCACTCTGACTGGAAACATTACACTAATTCCACGCGAAGGAATAACAATTCTTTCTCTTTATAAAGTGTTCATTTCTTGAGAACGAGTGAGTTTAGAAGAAAATGTCAAAAGAGATTTTTTGTGGAGAATTTCATCAGCTACAAAAAATGTTCAGGGACATTTTCTCGTAAAACCCCTCGTTATTGAGATAAGTTAATGTTGATGAGGTGAAAAAAATCGAGTGGTTCTCTGAATTCTTTCAAACATTTTCCGAGGTCCAGGTCTAGTTCTCTCGTCCATTCTACGTACATGGAACACCCCGGTGTCATTTTTATTGCGTGTCAGGGTGCAAGACGCAACGTAATTCTTTTCATAGAGAATATCATTAAAATCTGCTGTTCATCCGACCATCTTCTGGGCACAACAATCATCAGCAGTGAAGTGGCAAAACAAGAGGATCAATTCACTTGTGAATTTAGTTTTCAAAAAATATCTCGGAACCTACATAAAATCAACCCACTTTCTTACCTACCTTTGAGATACCCCTTTTGCAGCTCTAATTGCGCTCTGCAAAAAAGGTCTCTTCAAAAATTTCGTTATCTCTCTCTCTTGAATATCCAAATATTCCCAGGGAATATCACCCCTCGTTACCCCCCTTCACCCCTCATATCTTCAAACTCCACTAGCAACGGACAAATGTAGAATTGGGATGTGGATGGTGTCGCAGCATAGCCTCCATCAAATCTTTAATCTGTACAGAATTTCAATTTCTTCACCTAATTTACGTAATTGCATCGTCCTTTTATCTCTCAGGTCAAACCGTTGTACAAGTTCACCCAAAAAACCCAAAAATTCGTCTAAAAAGATGAAGAAAACAGACAATTAAAGCCAAAAAAATAAAAGATAAACTAAAAAACATATTTTCGAAGATTTATTATCAGTGATAAATATTCACATGAGTCCTAAAACAAAAGAAAACATCTCCAATTCCGGTAAATTCAACTCTACCTCGAAAAATAGATGATATGTGTGAATGATGTGCCAGATTGTTCAATCGAAATGACCAAAAAAACAACGAGACACCGAGAAAATATTGCAAATTGATGAGGGATTTGATTTCATGAATTAAAGCTTCCTACGAAAAAAAAAGAGAGAAATGGAGAGAGAGAAAAAATAAAATCGCTTATAAACTTACAACTGGTGTTATTACCATTAAATTTCTCGTCAATAATTAATATTTAAATATACAAATAATTAATGTTAAAGGCATTTTATTTAAATCGATCTAATTTCCTGCTGTTCTCCACAACAGCCCCTTATATACGTCCAGAAATTGAAAAAAATGGAGAAAAAAATATAACAATTATGCGAGGCAATGATATCGCACAAATATGCTACCCACTGTGTACATCCTATCTCAGTCAGTAAAATAATCATCTCGTTTTCACTTAAATAATTTTCATTGGATTTTCATACGACAACTCTAAACGCATTATTATTAACTCTTTAATAGTTCGATTTAATGATTCTTTTACTATATATAAAAGGCCAATGGAGCATTAATCTAGGTACGACGTCTTTGTTTTTATTTTCTTCGAAAATTAATTATCCCCCAAGTTTCATCAACCTTTCACATTACAACAAAAAAAAAACGTTTTACGTGGATTAAACATAAAACACTGGACAATTAGAAAAATAATCGCGACCTCTAGATTCTCACATTTATTACAAGAGAAGAAAAATAAATCATAATAAAATAATAATTAATAATAATACACTCGACTATAACAAAGTATTAATAGCGATTTGAACGTTTGTGGAACAGCACATCAATGCCCTGGGGACGTTTAATCGATTGATGAAGGATTATATTTAAGAGGAGACTGCCATGACTTTTAAATATTTATAACAACGAAGAATGTGCAAAAAATAATAATTCCGTGCCCTCAATTTTTGAACTAGATTTTTTTCAATTTCCAAACAATGTGTAGAATAACAATTACGAATCACTTTTCCCTATTTCTCGATTTTATGCTGTCTGAAACAAATGAACAATATTATAAATATTTTTAGTGAATTTTTTCATTTAGTGAATTTGTTTTTCACTTAACAAAAATGAAATTGGCTGTTTGAAGTCGAATAAAAAAAATTTGTAATCGTTTTTCTACATTTTAATCAATTTTTCGCACTCGTTCATCGTTTTTATCCGGGACTTTAAACTCACAGTAGTCTCCCCCGAATAATCTCGATGGCCCACGCGTTCCAGTAATCAAAACGTCCAGCACCCGTTCAAGAAGCTAAATTCGATAAAAAGACGATGCAAGCGAATTCTAACTCGCTACCACACATGTTGTTTTGTTTTTTTTTCATTAAATTTTTTACGTTACATCTTTAACCAAGATTCCTTAGGATAATATAACCATCAGAGGCCTCCAGAACGAACCTGTTCTTTCTATTATATACACTGAATTCAACCCTTCGATCAAGTGCTGATATTGAGTCTGTTGGGGTAATTGGAGGCGAAACTGATCGATTGCTGTCCCGACCGCTATTCCTAGTTCATTAGGAGGTTTTTTTTAAATATCATCTCGATTACACAGTTATCGACTCAATTTAATCGCAGCTGGCATTGATCTAGGGAGTTGAGTTCAATTTACAATGGGGCATTCTCGATGCAAAATGATGAATTCTCTTGCTCTTTATTGGGATTAATTCATCGAAATGAAGTAAATTAAATTGTTGGTTTATCTTTTTGCTTTCATTGCGGCCTGCTTAGGCCATGGTCGATTGATTAGGATCGGTATTTTGTGTGACGGAGGGCGATGTCGTATTAACGTTACTATCAGTTGTATTACCACTACCACCAGCAGCTGTACTCGTTGGCTCTGCTGTCGATTGTCCCTCAGTTGTTGTCTCCGCTGTTTGCATGTATTTTGGGATTAAAATTGAATTTAAATTTGGTTGGATACGTAACTCGTGTTCAGTGAAGTTAAAGAGTGGAGGTAGTTCACGTCCACTTGGCAGGAGGGTGCCTTGTTCTCGTAGCTCGTTGAAGAATGGGTGGGCACAGGCTGCCAGGGGTGTTATTCGCAGGGGTGGAGTGTATTCCAGGAGGCGGGCTACAAGCTCCATTGCTTCTGGGGGTGTTCGGGCACGAAATACCTGGAGTTTAGACAGCTTAAATCAATTTTTTGGAGGTGGGTTGGGGGGTAGTGGAGAGGGAGGAGATCCTAGGTTATTTTTTGGGGGATGGATTGGAGAAAATCTTAATTTCATTGAATTTTCAGTGAATTCTTCAATTGCCTAAATTTTATCCTAAAAATATCCTAGATATCCTAAAATTGTTGCTGAACTCTCCTGAAATCCCAAGGAATTTCATCTTGAAAATTTAAAATTCAGTGGAAACTGGAAAAACCTGGAAAATTGAGGTGAATATATTCCTGAATTGCAAATAACTTGAAATTTCATGTATTCTGTGAAAATTCAAATGAATTGGGAAATTTTCGTCATTCTGATGTTCGAAAATTTGAAATTTCATTGAAATTTCCTCATTTTTCCCCCAAAACAAAAATTGACTCCATTCTCTGTTAAACTCCTTCGAAAATCATCCCCATAAAATTTTTCTTCTCATAAAACATTCATGAATGTGAAACCATCCAGATAATTCACGATGTTCGCTAAATGTTTAATCATCCGTTGAAATCGGTTCCACTCAATGGGATAAGGGGAATGTAAGGGTTAATCCGCAAAAAATCGCAGAGAATTTAAAAATTCCTAGGATCTCCTCAGTATCATCCATGGATACAGCTAAATCCACTCAAATAATCGCTATGGTAATGATGAAATATGCATTTTATGAGTTCAGATGAGTTCAAAGCTCAATAGCCTGGTATTCAAGTCGTTCAATTCAACATTTGAAATTTCTGGTGAACTCTCTTGGATATTTTGTTGTCATTATGTCTCATTTAAGTTCATTAGAGTAAGTGATTGTCTCTGCAAAGGCTCTCGGGTAAATCTTGCCGTGAGAATGGTGATAAAAATAATTATGATGATTTTGTTAGTCGTGTTAGACGGTATTGTCAATGGCGAGCTAGTGAAAAACTCTGGATTTTTGTTCAAAAACTTTTGGTTCATCTCGTAATTATCAAAAAAATGACGGAAATTATCAATTTAATAGTGAAATGGCAGAACATGACGCAAAATAATTTTTTTTCTTTAAATATTCTCTTGAAATTTAAGAAAAATTTATTTAAAAAATCATTGTAAAGCTGAAAAAGGGTCAGTTAATTCCAGTGCGAAATTATTTATTAGAAAATATTAAAAAATTCGAGAGGGATTGCCAAGTTGTCTTATTTTTCTAAATCTCATTCCCCTCAGAAAAAAAGAAAGAGCGAGATAATTGCAATTTTTCTCATAAATTTTGAAACAAAAAAATCTCCAATTTCATTGATTTGGAATTATCTGACCCTTTTTTCACCATTTCACCATCAAATCGACATCTGTGAGTCCGCGGTGGGGTAAAAAAATAAAAGAATAAAAAAAAGGTAAACAGAGATAGAAAAATCCGAGACAGCAATTTGCAGCACATGTTCCAAGAGAAATCACTTACTCTAATTTTTTGGTGCTTTGTGGTACACTTTGCTGAGCTCATTCGTTGGAGCATACACTGTAATCACGAGAAGAATATGCGAATAGGTTGATCGTCATACGAGAGAAAAAAAAATAGAAAAAAAAAGTAAAATTATCTGCGGTTTACGTCAAGTCTTCGGTGATGATGATTTTACAAGTGACAATGTGATCAGATATCTGCAATAGAGTGCAGGAGATGGATTTTTTCAGCGCTTTCATCAAGGGTAAGATTATGTAGGCGATCTAATAATACTCGAGAAAATATCTGGGGTATTGAGTTTCCTGGAGAAAACACGATTCAGTTTGAGTCGATTTTTCATAATTTGTTAATGAAGTATTGGATTATCTCGGTGGCGAGTAATTTTAGAGGAAAATTTTGAAAATTTCATCAACAAGAATCTAAAAATCCACGTTTTGATGAACGATTTATTACTTGGCATTTAAAAACCATTAATTAACACCAATTAATGATTGATTGGTTTCAAATCATTAATGTTTGCTGTTAAAAACAATTATCACGAGACATTTATGTTGAGAATTTGAAATTCTAACGATTTTAATCATTTAATTATAAACAACGAATGTTTAAAAAAGGATAATTCTGTGCAAAAAATTCAATTTGAATGACACTAAACGGGTAATTTCAAAGGAAATCATTAACAATCAATTCAAAAGTCATTCCCAAGATGAATTCTCCCCTAAAATCCATCTTCTCACTCCCCAAAAAAATATAAATCTAAAACAAAACAAGATATACCTTTTGCCAGGGATGTGACTTGATCTGTGGAAATTTGAACTCCGTATAATTAGGATTCATTTCCCTGATCTGATCACGTGTCGGTGTACCGAGTACTTTGATGATTTCAACAAGCTGATCGACCCCACTGTCACCAGGGAATATCGGCTGACCGAGTAACAGCTCAGCCAATACACAACCGGCGCTCCACACATCTAGAATAATCAATAATTCATGAATAAATGATCAACATTGTCATGATGAAATGAAACCCAGAGAACTGCTTTATTCAAATTTAATCAATTTTATTTTCATTTGCATCAAGTAAATTATTTTCGGAAGGAAACAAATGTTTTCCTGATGGAAATAAAGACTTTATTAATAGAAAATAAACTGGTTCGTTTGATTCTAATAGACTATTTGTCCGGAATGAATGAATTATTCGCGATTAAGACACCCCCATTGCAATAAATATTCGAGTTCATTTATTTCCGGCAAACATTTTGTCAAAATCAATACCATAATTTCAGACAAAGAACTGTATTTCATTTAAATGCGTCATTTGTGTTTTAAATGTTAAAAAAATAATGGTTCAGTCCACCAAGAGAATAAATTCATCAAAATGTGCACAGGGTCTTACCAATTTTGGTGGTGTAATCGATAGCCCCGAAGATTAATTCAGGTGCCCGATAATAGCGACTGCATATGTAAGATACATTTGGTTCACCACGAATGAGATGCTTGGCTGATCCAAAGTCACAGAGCTTCAAAACCCCAGTCTCTGGATCGAGTAAAAGATTCTGGGGTTTAATGTCCCTGTGACAGATGCCCAGCGAATGAATGTATGCCAGAGAACGGAACAGTTGGTACATGTATAACTGAAAGGCAAAATTATTGCATTAGTGGTCAGTTACACCCACCTGATCATCAGGAATTTCAATCGTTTGATTAACGCGAGCTGTTGGTTCCTCGTTAAAACACTTGGAATTTTTAATGAGAAAAAAATCATAAGCCAACAAAAAATGTTTTGGCTTTTACGTTAAATCCTCGTAAAGTCGCTCATTAACGAGACGATCTAATGACCCAGATGTGATATTTCAATCAGAGACTCTTTAGTTCCCCATTGAGCTCGACAATAGCGAATTCTAAAATTAAACTCGACAAAAAAATAATAATCATTAAAGAACGCTGAGCACTTGGTGGTTATTTTTATTTATTGAAAAGCCACCCCCGTGATGGGCGAAGTTAATTAATTGTTCTTGGGGTTCTTTGATCACTCACTTTGATGAAGCTCATCGGTATCGTTTGCTTGCTCTTGCTGTAGTGCCGTGCAACTTTGTACACAGTCTCAGGTATGTATTCCAGCACGAGATTGAGATAGACTTCATCCTTCTAGAAGCAAATGCCACCAAGAAACAATATTAACGATTACATTTTCGACACAATTGATCAAAGAATTCAGGGGTGAAGTGGCATAACGAGTGGGCGGAAATTCTATTGGATTTCTATTGGAATCTATTCGTACAATTTCCTCGACTCAATTTTTTTATTGAGATTTTTAATTGATGCATTTGTCAACTGAAAGGGAAAAAAGTTGAGAAAATCTTGGAAAATTTATAGCGAGGAATTCTTATAGTAAATATCTCAATGAAAAAATTAAATTCTACTGATTTTTTCTATAAGAGTAGCTATTGGGCATTTGCTATGAAAAATATAGAAAATCCATGTCGAATTTCTACATAAAATATCTCAATAAAAAAATTGTATAGAAAGATGAAATTCTACTGTTTCGCACAGTACAGATACAGAATTGTTCACCAGAATCGGCCGAAAATTACCAGAATTTTAATTGACGTTAAAATTGAGACAATTTCAAAGAATTCGTAATTGACTCGTCACCCGCAATTCCCCACTTCACAACTGAATCATCCAACTGCATTACGATGAGGAAAATGTGGTATATTCGATCTTCAACGATCGCGAGTAATCCTTGAAGAAACAACTAGGACTATGAATGAATTCTACCAAAGCCACTCCTACACTTCCCCCGACCATTCATCTCGTCCCACTTCCATTCTCTCCATCACTTGAAAAAAAATGTAGCGCCTGAGCTTCTTCTACTTTCTCCATCACAGTAATAAAAAAATCAAGCACATGAGGCTGTTGTAAAGATGATCGTTGGCAAAGGGAATTGATAAAATTCACTCAAATATGAAAACCGAAAAAGAACTAGCACTGGGTACGTCTCCAACTTACGGACACATGAAAAACTGCATTAGTCGCATTTAAGATGTTCTACGAAAGGACAAAACAACAATAGTGCATGCATTAATCTAACAGTTTCGTAACATTTCTTTTGTTTTCACTAATTTCTACGGATCAATTGCAACGAGTGCTAGATTATCCACGCGTTGAGAACAATTATCGTCGTGCATGGGAATTGACAAATTTCAATTGATCATTAACGTATTGACAGTTGTGTGCTAGACAATAGATCATTCAAGAGGAAACGATTATGTCTAATGGTTGAGTGGAGGTGTGGCTAAACGAGATAAAGGAATGTTATCTGACTTTTAAAGATTTTTTTTAAAGATTTGTGATTAATATTTTGGAAATTTTTTTTTTAATTCTCAGAATTCTCAAATTCTGAGATATCAAAAAATGAATTACAAAGTTGATTTTTTCATTTTATTTCACTACGAAATTAATTTTTGAGGATCATCTGTCTTAAATACTTTGATTTTTTCACAAAATTTGCATTGAATTCATTTTTTAAATGAAAAGTCATCGACATTCTCATTTTTGTATTTAATTCCACTATCCATTTTGTCAATATGAGATTAATTCTTTCTGGAATAGTGAGATTCAATGGGATTTTAAATTTTTGAGCGACAGGAAAACCAGAAATTACGTTAAATTATAAATTGATAAAAAATTGAAGAATTCATGGCATTTCATGGAATAATTGTATTGAAATTTAAATTTCACTAGAACTGTTTTCGTCAAATCATGAATTTTCAGTGACGAAATTCGAGAACCTCCAAAAACTGAAACCCAAATGAAACTCACTCCATCGTTCTACCACTCCCCAACCCAATCGTAAAACGTGTTTTGCGTAGGTAATAATTGGATTAATGGGATCGAATTACCTTATCACCGCTCGAGTAGAAGAAGTATTTGAGTTTTACGATGTTACAATGCTCAAGTCGTCGCATTATTTGGAGTTCTCTATTCTGAAATGGTAAATAAAATAATTTTCCATTAGGTTTTTACTATTTCACTCTTCGTGGGGTTGCATTCAATTGCTTCATGAATATGATAAATAGTGTCTTCTTATCGCTCATTCCCTGACTTTTTGCGAGCCAGGAGGAAAATTATGGTCAACTCATCCTCACAGAGCCTCAACCAGAATTCGCGATTTAGAGGACAATAATTACGACTAATTAATTAAACAATTGATTAATTCTGCTTCCAATTGAAGATTTCCCCTTGAAACATCTCTTCTTGTTAAATAAATTTACGTCTTTGCAATTGAATGCTCTGCAGGTGTTTTGAAAAATCGTTTATTGACGAAAATAAGTGAATGTCATTGATACAAACCTTGAACCTCTTATCCTGAAGAACTTTTTTGATTGCCACCATCTCGCCAGTGTCGCACAGTTTGGCCTGGTAAACAACCCCGAAGCTGCCATTGCCAATGACCTTAGTATCGGTATAGGCAACCTCCTGTGGATGATCTGGCCTAGCACCAGGTGTGGCCACTACCGTTGTCACTTTGCTCCCATCCCTACCTGCAGTGTACATGGTACCACCCATAGAAAATAATGTTCAAGAGACAGACCGAATTCTACATTGTTTCAATATTGAAAAATAAAAATGGCCGGCGGAAAATAATGAGGTGTAATAATAGACAATTTAATGGCATTTCGAGGAATTTAAAATTACGAGGTTTGTGTGGAAGTTTGTAAGGATTCCGATGATTACAGGTGAAGCACATCAATGTCGGGAGTATATCTGTTTCCCTGGACTGTTGTGTTGTCGACGAGGTTTGACATCTAAGTTATTCATCAATTTGTCCGGGTTTGTTTATTCATGCCCAGGGCCGCTCAGGCCGCGGACATGAATTTAAGGATTTTTGTATTTTCGTTTTTGCCTTTTCTTCTCGTTTTCATTTCGGGGAGAGGAGGGATAGAGTCGGGCCAAGGTATTAAACTTGTGGATGGCTAGTTATCTTGCTTCAGGTTTGGAGACGTTTTGCAATCAATTCCCTTGTTTAAACTGAATTCAATAATTCGAGGATTGACGAAAATTTCGAGTCGAATTTTTGTGGAAATTCAATCGTTTACGCTTGAAAATCATTAATTATCGCAATAACGAGTGATTTTAGGGAAAAATATCAGAAAATATTTTTCGGTGGAAATTTTATGAGCTACAAAAAAGGTCTGAATATATTTTTCTCTTAAACAACGTATTTCCGAGATAATCGAAGAATTATCAAAAATGTCAAATTAGACTATTTCCAAAATTTAATACTTTACTCTTGAAAAACATCAATTAGGCTAGCAACGAGTGATTTTAGAGGAAAATATCAGAAAATATTTTTTGCTGGAAATTTCCTGAGCTAAAATTAAGGTCTAGACATATTTTTTTCTCAAACAACTTATTCCCGAGATAATCGAAGAATTACCAAAATGTCAAATTAAACTCCTTCCAAAATTTAAGATTTTACTCTTGAAAAACATCAATTATGCTAATAACGAGCGATATTATAGGAAAATATTATAATATATAATATAGGGAAAATTAGTCCCACAAAAGTGACCTCTGGAAAAAGTTCCGAGAATAATTGCCCTGAAATTTACAAATTTCATTGAGACGTGGTAAAAATATCAGTCAAAATTTTGAACAGTAATTCCACGAAGACTGACCCCTGGAAAATGTTTTCCTCCCCTTCATCAAATCCCACTGGACAATCGGAAGAAACTAACTCCAGGCCATGCGTGACCAATAGTAATAAACTCTACCACATCCGAGTGGATCGATAAACAATGGCATCAGCGCACGGTAAAATTGACGAATAAAATGACCCAATGATCTCGCCATCCTTCATGTGCGTGAATTCACAATCGGCAAACCGAGTGAATCTCATTACCATAGTGAACAGGTACGATGAGACGTAGGATTTTTTAGACAGTCGTCAAGTGGATTGTAAAATAAGTAAATGCGCTGGCGCGAGCGCGGGCGCAGCACGAGTTTCGCCGCTGATAACTACAAAAATGGAAATGTTGACGGAAAAAAAAAACAAAATTCCAAAACCTCGAGGGGAATTTAAAAAAAATGCGCGACAATTTTAACCGACGAAATGTGCAGTATCACGCGATGCAACATCTGTCGTGATACAGTTCTCATGGGCACAGATCGACGATTATTTTTCCTGATAGCGAATATAATTCATTCACGGATGATAAAAATGGAGAGTCAAAGACACTGCCTCATGCGTCGATACGAAATAGAGATACAGCCAATGAAGTGCGTCGATGTGCACTCAAAAATAAAAAGATTTATTTATAAAGTGTCGTAAGAGTTAACTGACGTGACGTTCGCGCACCAGTTCAGGGACGTGGGTTTGCCAAAGGGGCGTTTGGGTGGGGGGGGAGGGCTTGTTCAGCCCCTCACGCTGAGTCCAAAATGAATATTAATATTTTTTTTTCAATGAAAAAATCAGGAAAAATGTCATGCAACTGCTGAGTAAACAATTCATTGGGAGGGAGAGGAATTGGACAATTTTCAGTGAAGACGAAATGTTTTTAAATGCGTTCGAAAGTCAATTGTCATTAGTTTTCTGGGGGAATCCTCGGGGTTTAATGGAGACAGTGGAATTCACTTGGGAGATCTTTCTGTGGAGATTGAGAACTACGAAAAAGTAATTAATTAAGTTTTGAGGTAGCCTTTGCAGTCCAAGACGTTTAATTGAAGTTGAAGTTTTCTAGCGTTTATTTTGGAGCTGAAGATGAATTTGTGATCGATTTTTTGGGAATATCTGGCTCTCCGAGGGCGATCACGAAAATTTTGTCAAGATCTTTTTTGTGGAGTGGAAAAAGATCTGCAAAAAACGTCTGAACGAAATTTTCGTTATCCCCGTTGCATTCCGAGATACCAAACAAAACCTGAAATGTTCTGGAGTTCATGTTCAAGGAGAATCCCACATCGTTCAGAACATTTCCAAGAGTTCCTTGCGGCAAACCAGACACTCCTAAATCATCAATATCTCCCGAGGCAATGGTGCAATCAGGCTGACTCACGTCTCACTTCAAATCCCCAAAAAACGTCTCGAAAATGAAAAAAAAATTGAATTCCCCTCTGTCGATCTCGAGTTACTGTCGCTTAAAACCGCCTCAATTTAATTTGCAATAATTTTCGTAAAATCCAGGATTAATCTTGAAAGCTCTGCAGATCTCTTCAAAATAAACTAAAAAAGCTCCACAATCTCCCCGAACTCCCGAGACCTAAAAGCTCACCTTCAACTGGATTCATCCTGTCGAATCACTTCACAAGTCCCCAAAAAATTCCACATTTTCCACCGTTAAACCCCCCTAACCCCTCACCCCCCGGGATCCTCCGCGACCCGAAAAAGCCCCCAGAACCTTGGAAACCACCTCTCGCACCGAAAACAGCCCTCAAATCCCTCCCAAAAAATTCTAGGTTATGAAATAGACGTGATAATCCATAGTACTACTCACTGCTGATCTTCATGCCACCCAGGGGCGGATTAGCGGGGGGCTTGGTGCCCTCGGCAAACGAAGTGGTCCTCGGACGGCCGCTCATGATAAATCGCCAGCCACCTCCACCTTAGCCGGCACCTGAGCCGCCACCACCTCGATTCCTCCCCTCACACTGACCCCCAAAGTCCCCAAAAAAGTCCCCTCTAGCCCCCCAAAAAGCCCGGAAAATTCGCTCCGAAAGCCCCTGGATCCTCACCAAAACGCAACACCTCTCCCTCCTCCCTCCAAAACTATAAACTGTGCACTCTCCCAGTGATAAACGTCACGAACATCAATGACAACCAATATCACATCGCTCCAATGTCTCAATTAACGCCTCTTGCACGCTCAGACTCGGTCGGTAATTAAAATCCCCCGAAATAAATCCCCCCGTGAGAAAAAAAAAAAATCCCTCAGATAAAACGTTCTCCTATGGCCCTGGAGCCTCTCCCCCCTGGCCCCTCACCCGCGGGTAATCCTATCCTCCAGGTAACTCCACTTATCAACAATTCTGCCCCTCGATGTTGACGGGGCAATGATGCGTCCCGCTTCTTCCTCGTCGTCGTGGCTGCCGTCTTTACGGTTTAATCCTGCGCCCTCTCCTCACCCACCACTCGTACCAATTACCAATTACCACGCACTTGCACTCATTCACCTGATCACCAAACTCGACACCACTCGGGGGGGTGGGGAACACTCTCGATAACTTGATCAGCCGAGAAATAGAAAATTTCTTCACTTTTTCGGGGGGTTTTTTTTTTTTCGAGTGTGTGAGAGAAAAAAATGAGGAGTTGAGCCCGACGTTTTCAGAACGGCCAGTAGTAACACGAGGCGCGCACGGGCAAAACGACACGACGGATTATATAGCACACCACCAGTCGACGATCTCTCTGTTCTCCATGTAACTCCGGAATTTATTGTTCAGAATTTTTGGGAATGACAGGAATACTCGGGGCACTGTCTCCGGCCGATGGGGATGACTCGTTTTTTTTTTCGAGATTTGCGGGTGCACCGGGCGCTGGGGAAGTCGGAAATGTTCGATGGAGGTTGATAATTTCGAGGGGTTTAGTCTTGGCTCCGTGGAGATGTGGCTGCAGTGTACATTGCGCACACCATTTTCCCGCGGGGGCGACGGAACGGCCTCACGGCGTTGACGACGTGTGGGCGGCGTCGCGAACCTCACGAATCCGCTGTTTTCAGCTCCAACGGGAGCTCGTCGGTTGAAAAAAGGTGTCGGCAATTTTTTAGTCACTTTTTGGTTTGACACACACGGGGGATTTCACTGCACTACCGGACTCGAGGGGGGGGGGGAATCTCCCGGTCGGGGCGTTAGTCGCGGGGGAGGGGTTCCGGTGACACCGATTCACCCGATAGATGCTGGCGTTTTTCTTAGGTCGGGAGTTTTCCGAAATGTTCTTTTAACGAAGTCGATTCTTGGATACGGGAACAGCACACCGCAGGCCACAGATTTTTCCGATGCCTCCGCTCCTCAGACATTGACCCGTTCGGGAGAGATCGGCGGCACTCGGGGGGAGGCGGAAGTGCACGAGTGTGACGTCAAACTCACCACCGCACCTACTCCCCTTGTCCTGTTTTGCGGGTCTTCGGGGGGAATTTTTTTTCGCGGGGGGGCGCCAGAGGGCGGGGCAGTCGTTCTCCTCGAGAGCGCCACGGAGGGGAGGGTTGGGTGGGGAGCGATTTCATTGGTCGCTGGTAACTTCAAGAGGAAAAACGGAAAAATCGCGTTTTCATTTCTGTTGAAATGTTCGGGGGAGAATATTTCTGTAGACGAAGATTTCTGGGAGACATGAGAAAATTCCTTCCTTCGAATTAATGATTCTCATAATTTTTTGAGTGGAGAGTCGTTCGAGTTCATATCATTTTCGCGGGAAAACATGCCTTCCACTCACGAGGCCTATCTGCGCATGCGCGTGGCCTTGTGATGCTCGTAGCACAAGGGTCGTGACCCTTGTGACCCTCGTAACCCTTGTGAAAGCTGCTTATACACCATTCGTCGGTAAAACAAATATTTGGTTGCCTGATGATTATATCGCGTTCTAGCACAGAATTATAAATAAATATTTCTAATAAAATTATCCCCATGAGAATTATGACATTCATATTTTCAATGTCAACAATGAACAGTAAAAAAAAACATGTCGGCATTCAAAAAACTTGAATAATTCTTTTATCAATAAAATTTTATTTCCCATTGAATAAAAAAATCTTCAAAGTGCGAAAAAAATTATGGAACTCCACGCGGAATAAAAACAATTAATTAGCCCTATGATGAAAAAAATCAACATAAAATTTTGATAATAGCTTGTCCTGACCCTCACCCTCCGTCGATACAGAGACCCCTCCCCTTACCGACCGCTCGTACCCCCTCCCCGCCATCTCGCGGTCATAACCCCCACCCATAATCCAACAAAATCCTCTCCGCGAGATCGTGTGTTTCTCACGCTCGTCCGAAGAAGCGCGGGCTGGCGTTCGAAGTTGTAGTTTGGAAGGCACGCGCTACGCATCAACTCGTATCCCGCCAAGAATCCCCAACCGGACTCTCCCACAACCGATTGTTTACCAAAAATTCTCGCGCATCCATGGATTCAGTGTGACCCCAGTGCTCAGTTACCCCCGAAATAATAAGTTCGTCGACTAGTGACAGTATATAATTGTGAAAATTTATCCCTTGGACGTGAGAGTGAGTATTTTCATCTCTTTAATAATTTAATATCCCGTATTGTTCGAGGTATCGATTTTTTTCCCGTCCCCTCGGGGTAAATAAGACAACACATGCCCCGGAATGAGCGAAATTTCGTGGCTGATACAGAGGATTACGGGACCCACGAAATTATCGCGTGGATGGACGAAAAATTTTCCCTCGAGGCATCTCGGGGACTTACCTGAGCCCCTCTCGCCTCCGAAAATCTCTTGTCCTTTGCGAGAGTGAAGAAAAAAATGCGAGACCTTGAGGGGATTTTCCCCAACCTCTACCTGCCAAAATCTTCACCTGCATTTTCACGATTTAACGGGCATCCCGTTGTGCCTCGGCCTCGGCACGTTTTTCGCATTCACCGCGATCCGCCTCCCCCGTTGCTTTCAAACTACCTGCTCTCATGTGCTCAGGTAAAATGTCTATTGAATCAGTCGAAAAATCGGACAATTTGTTGGGGTCCATTGACCGCGCGGGGTCAAGCCGGGTTTTCTCGGATGCCCAAGGAATTTCGGCGGAGTTTAGGTGCACGAATGAATGAATTTTCCATGTTCAATGCCCCGAAGAAACAAGAAAATTTCATAAAAAACCTAGCGAACTCGCTTGGCAATTTTGTTGTAGTTACATTGTACTTTCCATTAAATTCCGCAAATAAATCTACGCGTTTTTTTTTCGATAAAAATAGTCAGTGGAAAATATTCTATAGAAAAAAGCAGTAGAAAAGCAGTAAAAATCGAATTTTTACATTCAACTTGTTCCGCTGAGATGTGTTCTGCAGAAATTCTTTGGCTGGAATTTTCCATATTTTTGTTTCATGTTTTTCAACGAAAAAAGAAGAAGAAAAAAGAGGAAACAACTTGGGAAATTCCTGTCGAAGAATTTCTGTAAAGTTGGATAAAAGGATGAAATTCTGCGGATTTTTTTCTATAAAATAGTTTCTACTGGAATTATCTTCATAAATAAACGCATTGTACATTTCTGCTGAATTCACTTCCAACTTTTCATCAAATTCCGGCGCTTATCTACGCGTTTTTGTCGATAAAAATTCTCAGCGGAAAATATTCGATAGAAAAAAGCAATAGAGTTAGATTTTTCTATACAATTTATTTCGTTGAGATGTGTTCTACATATAGAAATTCGTCGGCTCAAATTTTTTTCATGAAAAGGGAAGGAAAAAAGAAGAAAAAACTGTAAAATATGAATTAATTCGTAGGAATTGGAATTAAATCCAATTCCTACGAATTAATTCATAATTTCTAATGCAATCCATAAAAATCAATCGTTCACCCTAAAAATAATTCCCTCCGTTCTTTTTCACCATCCGCATTCATTTTTCTTCGTCACAGAAGGAACTGCGGAAATTTCCATAAATACCTTGCAGCTCTCACTGCGCACGAAGAAAGATCCCCCAAAAAAATGGTCATCTCCTTCGGGTCTCAGGATATTGATCAGAGCCTCTCTGACACTCAATTCCTCCGAGAAATAATGCCAAACCGTTCACTTCCCATAATAAAATCCCCCGACAAATAATAATTTCCCTTCGCTACGGTAGATAAAACATTTCATTCCAGAGTTCGAGAGCCGAACAAAGAAAGAATGCGTGCTAAAAAATATTTACATCGTTTTTGGACGGCATTCAATTCACAGAATTCCTCACGGACGTAAATAACTCCCTTTTAAGTACCGAAAAGAACCAAAAAATGATAATCCCCTTTCGACCGGAATTTCAAAGCGAACTTCAGTTTTCATTGAATAAAATTTCGCTCTGACATGTGCATGTGCGAAATGAGCACAAAAATTCAACAACAATGGCATTTTTTGCTGTAATTTTTGGGTCCAGAAATAATTCACTGAAGCAAATAATTCGGGACAATTTATATATAATTCGGGATAATTTATATATCACGATTTCCATACACGATAACCCTCGCTATCCAGTAATGCATCCAATTAAGAGAAATACATTGTAATTCGATGCAGTACGTAGTGGAAGGGATGAACCATTCGAGTAATTTGGCATTTTTAGATAAATTGATGATTGAAAAACACTGACAGCTATAATCAATTAGCTCTAATTAATTATCTCGATAGCAATTGCTTTCAGGGTAAGAAAGAATGTTTTTTTAATCTGTAAACAATCAATTTCACATCATGAAACCATTTATTTATAAAACGGAATACTAAACATAGTTTTTTAGCACAATGACCTTTTATTGCATAAAATTTCACCAACAATGGCGATCATTTCCTCAATTTCGAGCCCAAAAAATAATTCACTGAGCCGAACAATTCCCGACAATTTATATATCATAAACTCCACACAACGACAACACTCATTACCCCCTAATACATCGAATTAGACGAAATACATTGTAATTCAATGTAGTACATAATAAAAGGGAAAAACATTCGAGTAGACAATTTGAGGTGTCACTTAATGGCATTTGAGTACATTGAAGTAGTCTTGAATCTAAAAATCTCGAAAAATGGCGTGCAGAAGTCTTTAAAGATGACAATTGTCTCTAAAGATGATGTCTGTTTTCAATTGCGTTTTTAATATTCTCCCCTGGTTCAAAACCATCTTTAGAGGCCCTAGCAAGCCATTTCTCGACCCGCTCTTTCATTTGAGCCGAAAAAAACATTCATATCTTGTCTGACATCGCTGCTACAAACTCGTGTCTACAACTCGGGCCTTCAATTGAAAACCCAAGTTGAAGACCCGAGTTTGTAGCAAAGATGTCAGACAAGATATGAATGTTTTTTTGGGCTCAAACGAAAGAGCGGGTCGAGAAATGGCGTGCTAGGACCTCTAAAGATGGTTTTGAACCAGGGGAGACTCCTAGACCCCAATGTTCTATACAT
>NW_021680454.1:304729-315198 GCF_001412515.2 Diachasma alloeum | reverse complement strand
CCCGAGTTTGTAGCAGCGATGTCAGACAAGATATGAATGTTTTTTTGAGCTCAAATGAAAGAGCGGGTCGAGAAATGGCGTGCAGAAGTCTTTAAAGATGACAAATCTCTCTAAAGATGATGTCTGTTTTCAATTGAAAAGCGCAATTGTGACAACATTTTCCAGTGGGTTCTAGGAGTCTCCCCTGGTTCAACACCATCTTTAGAGGTCCTAGCACGCCATTTCTCGACCCGCTCTTTCATTTGAGCTCAAAAAAACATTCATATCTTGTCTGACATCGCTGCTACAAACTCGGGTTTTCAACTCGGGTTTTCAATTGAATAAAATTTCACCAACAATGGCGATCATTTCTTCAATTTCGAGTCCAAAAAATAATTCACTGAGCCGAACAATTCCCGACAATTTATATATCATAAACTCCACACAACGACAACACTCATTACCCCCTAATACATCGAATTAGACGAAATACATTGTAATTCAATGTAGTACATAATGAAAGGGAAAAACATTCGAGTAGACAATTTGGGGTGTCACTGAATGGCATTTGAGTACATTGAAGTAGTCTTGAGCCCAAAAGGGCCATGTTTTATATACCCCGGCCTTAACATGCTCACTTGAGCAGCTGTGTTGTTGCAACAATGGGGCATTTTTTTCAATACGAGGCACCACCCCATCAGTTTGATCCCATAACCAGGCATCAGTTGAATGAGAAAAAGACGGATGACAAAAAGTGACTCGGAATATTCGGCCAAAAGTGCTCCACGGGGCTGTTCGCATAAACAGACGACTCTTGTTACGCCTTTTCGTGGATAGCGGGACATTTTTTCATTTCACTCGTGAATTAAGGCGTTAAACGAGCCACTCGCTTCAGCAGTTTATTGGGTTTTAGACTTCTTTTTTCTCCTCACTTGTTTCCAGACTCTCCAGGCTGTGCCCTTGTCGGTGAGATGAGATGACGAGCAATGGCTTTCGGTATCAAATGAAAGGAAGCGGCTCTGGCTTGAGTTTTCATCACTTGGGGAGGGGGCAATAAATATTGGAAGGGTATCGCGTGAACGGGGCATTGTTCTCGATGTTTGGGTTTTAGCTGGTGAGAATTTTATGATGAGGATTTGTTTTTCTTTCGCTTATGACGCTGAGGATCTCAAGATCAGTGAACATCTCTGTGATTTTTTTTCATCTTCAACAGAGTTTATGCCATTCTACTTCATAATAGGGATGTTTCACAATTTCTATTCATTTTTTTTATTACTGAATTTCACACATATTGACTTACCTGAAGCCTAAAGAATTTATTTCAATTATTTAATAATTATAATAATCGAAATAGAATGTAACGAATTTATTTGTCATGACTTTATCTTCTAGAATTTATTAAAAGTCGAATTATCTTGTTGAAGGAGGATTTTAGCGAAAAATGTGAGAAAAAATTTTTTGCGGGAAATTTTCTCAGCTAAAAAAAAGATCTTACGACATTTTTACCTGGAACCACTCGTTATCAGAGTAAATGGGCAATTAATAAAGCCATGGAATTCGAGTGATTGCATTTCAACACCTCGCGACTGAGTTACGGCTCCAATCTACCGACTATGTACAATACCTCCTGTTTATACTCGTGCGTCCGTGAGAACAGAATATTGTAAATATTTGGATCGATGAGAGTGAGGAATGAGGATAGCCTCATTGAGTTTCACCCGGTAATCATCGCATAAACATTCTCTAGGCAGTTGATAGCCTCAAGCCGCCACGTCCAACTTCAATTCAAACAAATAATTAACCTGGGCCTGGAGCCACCCGGGACCTATCAATTTGGGAGAACTGCTGTACAACTCAGTTAATTCTCTACGAATTTAGCACAGTGGGGATCCTGTGCCTGTAACAATTCGGCTTTCACTTTTTTTTTAATTACTGGTTCCTCTCTGACACAGATGATCACACCTGTAGCTGAATAAATTCTGATGAGGTTGTTAAATATTCAAAAAGCCATGAAAAATGAAGGAATTCATTTTCTCACTCCCAAAGATGCTTTAAAAATTCAACCAGTTCACCCCAACCGTATTCCATTTCAATATTAAATGAGTAACTTGGATTCACTTCACAAAAAATTCCCCCGGGAACATCAAAATCTTTTAAATATTCCAGTCCGTTCAGAATATTGCATGGCTCTGGAATTCAATTCTTCTATTCAACATATTTTATTGAAATATTTTGTATAGAAATTCCTCGGCACAAATTTTCAAATTTTTTTTATTTGATTTTTCTACGGAAAAAAAAATCGAGTAAAAAAAAACGGAAAATTTGTTTTGAGGAACTCTTGTAAAAAAGTGCTGTAGAGTAACGGAATTCTTCAATAAAATCGGCCAGAAACTGATAGAATCTCAAAAAGAAGATCAATGTGAAATTTTTTCGTTTTTTTCTCTAGTTTTTTCTCTAGTGAAATTTAAAATAAATTTATTATTTAAACTGTGCAGGTTTGAATTTGAATCTCAATACTGAACCGTTAGAATATAATTTTAAAAACTGAAAAAAAATAGAAAGTTTAACTTCACAGGAAGATTTATGAAATAATTAAAAAACTGCAATTTTAAACCATTTTCTACTATAAAAAACATTCGTTCGGAATCAGTTATTTATTTAAAAACAACGAATGTCTAAAAAAAATAATTCTATGCAAGAACTAATTTTAATGGAGTTGAATTCATGTTTCTAAATTTTTCTCACCCAATTCAATTGACTAATTTAATGAATGAAATTTGAAATTTTATGAACGACACCAAACGGTGAAAGATGCTTGGCTATCCTCAACCAAACAAAAAACCTAGTGCGACTCCTCCACCGCCAAGAAAACCTCTCCACTTGAGGCCATTCTATCACACTCAATCCGGCTCATTGTCCCAGTCACTAAAACTAGATCACATTAGCCTTTGAATTCAAATATAATAGAAAGAAATCATCTCAGCGTGTCTCGTGTCATCGTGGGAGCGTCCCCAGAAAAGCGAAATATCCATTTTGTAAGTTTGCCCCGACGTCCCCATCGGGGCACCCCATCCAGTGGCAATGAATTATTTTTATTCTAATGCATCTCCAGTCATACGGATAATGCGGGGATGACGAATAGACGTTGGGGGTCAAAAATCTCGGGGATAGTCACACATACGGGTAAGAAGAATAATCCGAGGATGACATCACGTCTCCGGGTATTATTCGATATCGTTGTTGGAAGTAAAATGGCCCCTAGTAGCTGAAGCGCATACCCACTCGTGTCTTTTAATTATTCAAAGACATTGATTCCCTCGGTTGGGCATATTAAACTCTTGCGGAACATGAGCGCGCGAGGGAGACGTTTACCAGTTTATCCTAGTGTTTTTCCAGGCAGATGAATAATTTTTCAAAGCCCAACTTCAGTTTGCCGTCTACATACCGCTGTATTACAGGCTTTCAGTTCTTTCCAAAGCAATTGCCTTGATCGTCCTCATAGGCGTCTTTGTGTCTGCTCTTCCCCCGCAAGCACCCTCTTTCTATAAAACTTCGTCGCGCTCGTTCTCCTTCTTTTTTGTTCGACTCGTGTATTTTTAGATGCGTTACGAAAAAAAAGGCGCCTGGGGTGAGAATAACTCGGGGGAGAGATATTTTGGTTTTTTTAGTTTTTCTTTTCTTAATGGATCCATGGAATTTATAGAGTTGCAGTTTTTTGACATTTTTTGGCGGAAAATTATATTTTTAGGGGTTTGGGGATCACTCGCGGAGTGTACTTGTGGCATTCGCTTTTTTTAAATTTGGAATTTAAGAGAGGATTTTTTCGATTTCATTCCATTCTATAAACCATTCCATTTTTTTTAATTACAAAAAGAAATCTATTTTATTTTATTCCATTTTTGTACTCAATCCAATCATGCAATTGAGAGTCTTCCATACTTTTTTACAAACACGAAATACACAAAATAAAAAAAAATCATTTGAAGAATCATGAAAAAAATTATTTTAATGTGTGTTAAAATGAATTAAAAAAGGATAAAAGTTAAAATGTCATAATTATGACGATCTCGTCTGATTTTCTAAACTTATTTTTTTTAATCCAAACAGAAAACCATTCTATTCTATTCATTTTTTTCTCAATCCAACTTTTCACACCTTTTTACTACCACGAAGTACACAAAATAAAAAAAAAATTTTATCACTTGAAGAACCATAAAAAAACAATTTCAATTCGTATTACAATAAAATAAAAAAGTATAAACATTGTATCCATTCGCAAGAGAACTGTCAATCAATTTTACCACGAATAAATTTGATGAGACAATAGATTACAATAATGTCCCCAAAAAGGTAAAAATGCCGTCAATAATCTTTATGATATATAACTGTTCCAGCCGTGACGTGAAAAGAGAATAAAAATGAAAAAGTTAACGACTGTTGCCCTCCAACTATTGATGTATTGGCTACTGGTGCAGCCGTCCAGTCAAGCGTCACTGCAAGCTGCCTCAGTAGCATCATCACTAGGATCTAGAGGTCGTTCAGTGAAGAATAATGCAACCGAGGCAAACATCTGTGATCTGAACTACGAAGGAGCGCCAATGTTTTGTCACTGCGATACAATTGACTTGTACCGTGCGACAGAGAGCAAATGTGTCGTACTGGCAGCACTAAATGTCGATGATCCTATTTGGAATATCATTGCCAAGTCTCAACCAAGACTGCAGAATCTTGAGCTCGTTGTGCGCGCTGGTAGTGATATGAGTTACGTACCCACGAAGACACTCAGGGTACTCAAGAATTTAACCCGCATTGAACTTAAAGATGCGACTATTGAGGAGCTTGTTGAAAAGTCGTTCAGTGATATTCAGAGCCTCACTGAGATACATGCCAGGCGGTGCTCAATTGTTCATTTGAGGAAATATGCCTTTGGAAATATGACTAAGCTTGCAGCTATTTTTCTGGATGACAATCGTATTCACGAGATTAATAGGTAATTTTTGTTTTTTTATTTTAGTTCGAATTATTATTCTTGGGAGAAAGAATAATTATTATTCTTGAGAATTACGCTGGGAGAAAGGAAAAATTGACTGAATTGACATTCTTTAACAATTAGAAAATCCTACAACTTTAAATTTTTATTGATTTTATTTGACTTTAAAAAACAGTTTCCTCTTTCAAATCAATTTTTTTGCCAGATCGAAACAAGTATGAAAAAATTGAATAGAAAAATCAGAATTCTACGTTTGCACGTCGTTTCACAAATATTTTTTCATGAAAATTAAATTCGTAAATTTATTTTAATGAAAAAGTTTCAATCGCAAGAAACAAATAATTCATTAATTACAAATGAATCATTTCTCTGGGCTAATATAAACGAAACAAACAAGTTTCCATAATTTCCACACAAGTTCTCCCTTTAAACTCTGGGGCCAAACAAACTCGTTTGGTATGAACAAGTTCTTCTCTGATATCACAACAAAAGTCCACTCATGAAAGAGAACATCAGTCCTCACAAATGAAATTTCTCGTGAGACAAGTAAAAACTTTTACAAAGGAAATTGCTTATTAGTTGGGAATGGATTTTTCCGTGGGTTTCATATTATTTTCATCGTTGAATCCATTGTATCGAAGTTTGAAGCTTGTTTGAGGAGGAACTGGGTGAAAATTTTACGGATGATCGGAGCACAATGCGCATAGTTGTCCCCCCAATTGCCCTCGAAAGTCAGAGGAAAACCATTGCACGTCTGTTTGTGGAAGATATCTTGGAAACCAAAAGAAATAACTAAATTTTTTGGGCCAAAACTTTGCTTGATTTATGAGAAAAGTAGTGTTGAAGGAAAATAGCTGCTCTGTTCTACCACTTCAGTACTCAATTAACAGTCGACTAGTCCCGATAGTCTGACTCAAATGTGGAGACAGTTCTGTTGATACTGTAGAACGACTGCAGGCGGCTGTATTAAATTATTAACTTCACTCTTACATAACTGAAATTATCTTCAATCAATTCTGTTGTGAAGTGGTGACACGTGACTCAACAGAACGAGATTTCTCACATCTCGTTGGATTCGTAAACATTTCACGTACGAAAACATTCAATAGAATATCTTAACGCTTATTCTATTTTTTTTTTAGTTTTATTAGGAAATTCAATTTTTTCTCGCGTTAATTCTAGCAAAAATTGTGTCAAATTGAAAAATTTATCGACATTATTCTATCAAATATTTCTTAACAAAATAAATAGAATTTTTTCATACTCGTTTGCTTCAATACTTTCGTTTCTCTTTTAAAAATACATTTTCCTATCATTTCAAAAGACAACCAATCACGAAAATAAACCAATTAGCAATTTTTTAATTCATAAAACGGTCTCACAATTTATTTAATAAAATCACAAGTTTTAACCGTAAATGACCAAAAAGAAATAAATATTCAAATCTTTTCACAAGAGACATCAATATTCAAGTATGAGGGGTAACGATTTTAATTTTCTTCCGACTGTTTATCTTGCATTCATCCATTTCCAATCCACTCGCCTCTCCGCTGGTTCTCCTGACTAGATTGAATTTCAATTGAAATCTAAAAATACATTTTCCCCATTCACCATTAATAATTGAATAACCCTTTCAGAGACGTTTTTGTGAATCTCCCATCCTTGAGGAAGCTCACAATAAACAACAACAACTTGACACTGATTCACGACAAGGCACTAAAGCATTTAACAACACTAGAAGTTCTCGAATTGAGTGCAAACAAAATATCCGTAATAACAAGTGAGACGTTTGCGGGCTTGAAGAATCTTAAGCATCTTGATCTCAAGGGCAATGCCATAGAGATGATCGGTGATAAGACATTCGTGGAAGTTGCAGAGCTTCAAGTGCTTGAATTAGATCAGAATAAGATTGAATTCATGGCAAATGGAGCACTCGAGGGGCTGAGGAATCTCCGAAAATTGAGTCTGAGTGATAATAAACTCGTTAGACTGGGGACGGACATTTTATCTGGAACGCCATCGCTTAATTTTCTCGATCTCAGGAGCAATGCACTCAAGACAATAACTTTTGAGCATATTAACCCCATGGTGCAAGAGTTGTATAATGCTACCGGACATCTATATTTGGATGGTGAGTTTAATTTATTTTTATTCTTTTTTATGAGAATGTTCTGGATGGGCGCACGACAATATTTTGCAGAAAAATTTATCCATTCTGTTGAAGAATTCCGGTTCACTGCGCATTTTTTAGAAGAAAGTGGAGAATTTTATTTTTATATAGTCTTTTCTTTTAAGACATTTTCTGTAGGAACTGCTTTACGTAAAATTTCTGAGTGTTGTCCACTCTTTTTTTTTTTTTTTTTTTTTTTTTTTTTTTTTAAAATTTTTTTTTTTTTTTTTTTTTTTTTTTTTTTTTTTTTTTTTTTTTTTTTTTTTTTTTTTTTTTTTTTTTTTTTTTTTTTTTTTTTTTTTTTTTTTTTTTTTTTTTTTTTTTTTTTTTTTTTTTTTTTTTTTTTTTTTTTTTTTTTTTTTTTTTTTTTTTTTTTTTTTTTTTTTTTTTTTTTTTTTTTTTTTTTTTTTTTTTTTTTTTTTTTTTTTTTTTTTTTTTTTTTTTTTTTTTTTTTTTTTTTTTTTTTTNAAAAACGTGAAGAATTTGAGCTGAGGAATTTTGGTAAAAAATATCTCGACAGAATTTCCTAGCGAATTTGCTAGGTTTTTCAAACACCCTTGGCCATTTGCATCTAATTTCTAAATAAGTGGGTAATTGCGCATTCGTGGTTGTTTCTTATGAATGCCACTTTGCTTACAGAGGGATATAATTTTTTCCCTTAATGCTTCTCTCGTGTTCCAAATAGTGCAGCTTATTCTTTGTAATTTCAAAGATATCATCACTCGCACTGGATATGTGGAAGGAAGAAAAATTGAATAATTTGTGAAATTGAAATAAATTGTTCAAGCATGAGCTTTCCAAATCGTTAAAATGAAAGCTGTTGATTTAACTTTTTTAATTTTGAGTTATTGACGATTGAAATTAATCCATCGAACACCCCTTCCTCTCCTGAAGTGGTTCACATTTACGAGTAACTCAAAGGTAAACTGGGAATTGGATCATCTTCAATATCGAAACTCCAGTCGTTAATGGAATGTAGCTAATTCATCAATTATCCCCTGTGTTAACATCAAACATTGATTTTCGAACAAAGGGGATATTTCAGAAACTACTCAATACATGAATTTCTAATCAGCCTTGACGGATGAATGGAGTCTATGAAGGTCGATATTCCATTAATATCCAAGAATTTTCCCAAAAAGAATGTTCGATAATCTGAAATAATGCAGAGCAACTGAATAACTCCCCCTTCTTTATTATTGACATTAATCTGAAACATTTCTAACGAGAAAACTACTTCCGAACTATTGTTTTCCCAGGAACCTCATAAACGCGCGGAAATTCCCCCTAAACTCAACAGTTTACTCTCATGCATTCCCCCTATTTTCCCGTCTAGCCCGCCCCTGAATTCTCCAATCGCAGTATAAAATACCTCAAAATCAAGTGTTTACTCCTACAACATAATCGTCCATTGCTACCCATTTGTTGTCAATATTAAATGTTACGCGCTTCATTATTAATTAATTAATTAGTTTGGATCGTGGAATATTTGATGGAATTAGGTACAAGATTAATCCATTACTATTCATTGGAAACGATGATGAATGATTTTCTGATTGATTGAATGCTTATTGGAATTTTTTTTTCTTGGAAATTGTTAGAATTTACGACATTCGAAATACATAAACATCGTCCATTTTTGTATGTAAATCATATATCAAATTCAGGAATACAGAGGAGAGGGGAATAAAGCGAAATAATCTGTTCTCATTTTGAAGTTTGAGAATGAGAAAAAAAGAGTTTTGGGTACACTTGAAGAACCAGAAATTTTGCAAGCAAAAATTTTCGATTGCCATAACCACGCGTCATTTCGAACGCGAAAACACCCTCTCGAATATTTTCCCGGCGAAGCCCTCCTGGTCCTCATAACCACACCGAAATTCACGAGTTTCCTCCAATTCATCCCTCCATTTCCCTCCCCGTCCACCCCTAAACCCACCGCCCCCTCTCTGCGATATCTCGAAATGAAGCATGCACTCCAACAACGTAATCATCCATTACTACCCATATTACACTTGATTACAGGGTAAAGTCACCCATACCTCAGCCATCCGCAACAACCGGCCCGAAGCGCCGTTTATTCCGCGTCACATAGCACATAGGCGTGTCCCTCAAGTCCAGCTAAAAGTGTACAAGCATCATCGATAATAAACCGGTCCCCCCCCCCCCCACAAAAAAAAAAACCCTCAGGTTTATGCGTAATGCACTTCTACCTCGAATGCAGAACAATAACCCGTTGATTTTGCATTCGCATTGGAGAGAATACGAGGGTCAGAGCCCATAGGGATATCGAATTCACGAAACCCCTTTGGTTCCTTTTACTCTCATCCTTGGCCTTCGTAATCCCCTTTGCCACGCGTCTCACGGATGCTGCCCCAACCCCTGCACTTTAACTCCCCGAAAAAACCATAACGAATCCTTCCTCAAATATTATGATACGATTTATCTCCCATTCGTCCGGTTAATTTCGCCAATTTCGTACATTACGTAAATCATTCGCTGCGAGAAAATCATCAGGACGAGAGTTTTTTTCATTTTCACGTGGGGAAGGAAATTTCAGATCTGTAAAGAGTATTAAACAAATATATTCAAACAATCCCAAGAATATATTTTATCACTCGAGGAATTCGAAAAAATATGTAACGACCGAAAATTATGTTTATATCGTAATTTATTGAAAATAATTCAGCGTCTATAAACTTTATTCAGTAATTTACAATGTTATTAATGTTGTTATTAATAAAATGGCTAATAATACTAGGAAGAAATATTAAGACAATTATTTGTCGATTTTGTGGCGAATAATTTTTTCATCAAACACTTTTTGAAAATCTTTACGATTTCCTAGTCCGTAATCAGCTTTTACACTCGCGACCACAAAAACGCAAAAGTATCTTTCCACAAATATTATGATACGGTTTATCTCCCATCCAACCAGTTAATTTCTCCAATTTAATCCATTAAATAAATCATCCGCAGCGAGAAAATAATCGGGTGGAGAATTTTATTTTATTTTTTCATTTTCACATCGGCTCGAACGCTTTCCCTGGAGCTTCCATTCGCATGTCTCCGAGTAGGCGTGCCCCTATATTAGGTTTTAATCATTTAGGGGATGAAATTTCAGGGACGAAGGCGTGGTGCGTCTGCTTCCCCCTACCGGGGGTAACACCCCTTCCTGTCTACCCTGTCTGCATTTTCGTATCACTCCTGACCCCTGAAAAAATTGCCAGCGGCGATTTACCCACTCCCCCTGTGACATTTTCATATTTTCAGGGGAGGGAAAGGCCATTCTGTTGGATTTTTTTTTTTTTTTTTTTTTTTTTTTTTTTT